>NW_021163065.1:622500-827500 GCF_004324835.1 Dendronephthya gigantea | reverse complement strand
TCCAGAAGACCAGATGTTGTGTATCAGTTCGGTGAGGTATGTCTCAAGAATGGGCATCGTTTAAAACATATTACAGAGAGTTGGTCGAGGGGGCAGGGGGAACCAGAGGCTTTCATTTTGCGTATAACATTAGTGATTTGTTGATACGTGGGGGGTCAAGGTCAAACTGAACAAGAGGATCTGGTAGCTTTGGAATCCAGCTGGGAATTTGAAACAGTTTATTGGGGTTGATTTTAGCCAGAGACTGGGAGAAATAATTTAAACAGTCTGTCACGTTAAAGGATGGCAGGACAGATTCTTTTCTATTTATAACGTTTTTAACATAGCCCCAAAAGTTTCGACCGATGTTATTTGTCGTGATTGAGTGGTCACTTGTGTTGTGACATAGTCCCGTCGTTTTTGTTATGATTGCGCAACTTGTCACGCAACGTACGCGAAACATATATTTCACTAAGGTCACCTTTGTTGTACTTTAAATTCTGTAAGGCTCTTTAACTCTTTAACTGTATGTAATTTGTATTTATTTATATATTCGTCAGGAATTGTTTCGTTATGTCCAAATTTCTCTGCAAAGTAATCATAATACGGTTTTAGGTGTTTGATTTTTGAATTCGCGTCTTGAGATCTGATTGGATTGTCTAGCTGGAGCGCAGATTTAAAATATTCATTAGCCGTTAGCCATTCCGAATCATTTTTGGGAAGAATTACCCCTTTTTTTAGTTCAGGAGGAGCTTCGTTGTTATCTACGTTAGCGCTGTTTTCGTCGATGTCTGCCGTGGCGTCGTCTGTGTTATTGCACATTTGCTCTTCAAGATCCGCACTCAGTTCGTTATTTAGCCCATGTATTATCCGACAGCTACGCTGATGCATCTTAAGGCCACGCGCCCTTTTACATATCTTGCCACAACAACATTTGACAACGGTTCGAATTGGAGACTGCATAACAGGCTCTTGGCTTCTTGAGTTGCCAGACTGATCATGTTCCACGTGATTTGAACATTGTTTACAACGCCAAGTGTGGCGACCAAGCGAGACGAAATCTTGACCACAGAAAGAACAAACGACACAGACCAGTAACATAGCGATAAAACTTGAGCGAATCATTATGTGAGTCTTTTTGCTTTTATTAAATTTAAGAATTTATAGAATATATTGTGATTCAAGCACAAAACTTACTATAAAACTATGGACATGTACAGAGCACGTCTAAGCGGCTTTGCTCGATGTCAATGATAATCAATAATAATCAATAATAATAATAATAGTAGTAGTAATAATAATAAAATAATAATAATAATGATAATGATAATGATAATGATAATGATAATGGTGATGATAATGATAATGATAATGATCATGATCATGATAATGATAATGATAATGATAATAATAATAATAATAATAATAATAATAACAACAACAACAAACAAATTAATGAGCAATATGATATTGTTGATATAAACAGTTTTAGTCAAATGCAAAAACTTGCCTTTGACATTGTTAAGCTCATTTTGATGATACATCATCTGAAAAAGAGCCATTACGTCTAATTATAATGGTGTTGCAATGACAGGTAAAAGTTACCTTATTAATGCTCTTAGAAATCTTTTGCAAAGTAAATGTGCTATTACTGCTACTACTAGACCCTAATCTGGGGTAGGTTTTCGTGCACTTCCGTTGCCCACCTCTTGCGTCTAAATTGAATGTAGATAAATCTGTAGATTTTGATGCGCTGAATACGAATATTAATGTTGTCACTCAAACAAACCCACAGTTTTCGAGTAAATTGCTGTTAAAGATCCTCAAAAATAGTCCGCCATATTATGTTAATTAGTTTTTCGTTAATCTGCTATACTTTTGAGCAGCAGTATCCTTCAAAATCAGGCTCCCATGATAAGATATGTCAGTGGCTATCTGACAGAAAATTGTTCTTCGAAACAGTTCAAAATGAAATGAATAAAAATAGCAAGTGTATTATTCATTTTCAAGAAGAAAGAGGAGCCCTTTCCAGCTTTTCCGGGTCGGCGTTCAAGAGATTTTTAGAATGTCAAAAACTATGGCTCAAACTTGACGGGGAACAAGAATATGTAGCCAGGAAAACCGTGAACATAGTGTCCAAATACGAAGAAAACTACGCCAGCTTTTGTTATCATAAGAATTGTTATTCGAAATTTACTTACAAAACACTCATAATTCGAACTCAAAACCGACAGAGAAAGAATGATGAGGCTAACAGCACACCACTGAGCGATGAAGAACAAGCAACTGAACCATGTCAACCAAAGATATTACACTCATCACTTGCTCGAGAAAAGAATGTTACACAACCAACTCCTAGGGCAAGAAATCAGTATGTTTTACCATCAGTATGTCTTATTTGTGAAAAGGAAAAGCTGTACTACTTCAATCAAGTATGTGTTTTCTTCATACGTTAATATTTGTTTAAATATTATGTCAAAAGCCGACTCTGTGTAGGTAGAGGAACGACAGTCCAAACATTCTGCCATGTGAATGCAATATAGAGAAAAATATTTGTATGGTCTATTTTTATTCACTCCAAAACTTTACTCTAAACTGAGTGTATACATTTTATTCACCTCTAAAACTTGTCAATCACTTTTCTCATTAACTTTTAGAAATCTAAAAAGCGAGAACTGGATAAACTTGTCACTGCGCAAACAGCTGATGGAGGGAAGCTAAGAGAAGCTGCTCAAAAAAAAATGATGATAGAATTCTTATCCAGATTAATGAGAAGGATTGTGTTGCGCTTGAAGTCAAATATCATGGAGATGTTACAAACTGTATGTCACATCTATCAGAAAGAAACCAACAGCAAGCATTGACAGTTATGGTGGACAGCATTTATATCCAGATTCTTTTAACCTGTTCTGTATTGAGTTCATAGAGAAGGTGATTATCGGAAAGCAGAAAATACACTACATGAAAAGGTTGCATGAAGAGTTTGTTAATACTGTTGTTGATGCATCAAGTTATCGTGTGTTCCGCTTAAAACTGCGCTTACAAGAGAGATACCCACAGCTGGTTTTCTGTCAGCCATCTGAAAGAAACAAGTGTGAAATGGTTTTTGTTGAAGATCTCAGTTGCAGTAATGTGGTATATGAAAATCATATGACCCTAGAAGATGAAAGTTCTTCACAAAGTGAAACTGAAGATGAGGATGTTGAGGAGAAAGGAGAGGAACAAATGATTACAAAGGAGATACCCATATGTGAACTGTACTCTGTGGCAATATTTTTAAAGGTTGTGTTGTGCAAACCAACTGAATGGTATGATAATTGGCCTCCTTTATCCTGTGATATAACTGGAGATAATGTGAAGAAAATTTTCCATGTTTGCTATTCAATTTTCTTGCCTGGATGATTGGAGCATCGACAGATCCTGATCTATCAGACTATCTTGAGGTTGATGAAGATGTTAGAACTAAAATCTTTTCCGCTGCGCAAGATCTAATATTTATTGCAACAAAAGGTCGCAGTCAAACACCGAAATCCCTTGCTTTGGCAATGTCAGTGAGACAGATATCAGGATGCTCAGGTCTAATAAAAATGTTGAATGGACTGGGACATTGTATTTCTTTACCCAGCAGTGATTCATATGACACCGCTCTTGCCCAGTTGAACATTGACACAGCTGATGTTGTTATACCCAGAGGATTTGTTGAAAACAAATTTGTCAATCTAGTTTTTGATAACATTGATTTCGGGGAAGCAGTTAAACATCAAACCCATGTCACAAATGGAATTATCACACAAGTGCCTTTTGAATATGAAATGGGAAAGCCTGAAAAGACCATCCAAATCAAGAAGATGCAAAGAACAGTAAAAGCACCGCCAACTGATATAGTGCCATATGCTATTGGCAGTAAGAAGACTCCTGTATTTCAAGAAGCAGAACATCATGCTGATATCACAACTCACACTGCAAAAATGCTTGACATAGCATATATTGCAATTAAGTTAGTTCAAATGTATTATGGTGACCAAGTGCCGCTTCCAGGATGGACTGGTTTCAATACAATCCTGTTCCAAGATGACATTCCGAAGGAATCAAGAGTTGGATACCTACCAATCATCGATGCAAATCCCACTGAGTATCCCACTATCTATGCTATTTTAAAGAGAAGTGTAAGCATTGCCAATAAATTGAAATTGAAATATGCAGTTGTGGTTTTTGACGAGGGACTGTATTCCAAAGTACAACAAATCAGATGGAAAGAAGAAGCCTTCTACAACAAGTTATTTGTGCGACTGGGAGAGTTCCATGTGATAATGTCTTACCTATCAGCTGTTTCAAAGCTTTTTGCAGATGGTGGACTGAAGGTACTGTATTACTGATTTATTTATTTTTATTATTATTATTTAATTACTTATTTATTATTTATACAGGATGTACTTTTATATGTTTGCATGTAGGAAAATTGTTTGCATGTAGGATGTCCTGATAGAATCTGGCATAACTGGTGAAGGATCGATCAAGGGTGTGCTGTCTGGAAAAAATTATAATAGGTCTGTCCATTGTCACAAAATTATGTATGAAGCCCTTCAAAGATTACGCTTCGAAGCATACCTTGATTCATTGGATTTTGATGATCGTGAAAAGGTGGTTGAATACGTGAAGTGCATGGGCGACTGCTTTCCACAAGATTTTACAAAGGAACTGGTGGATAACTCATTACTTGATAAAATATGTGATGATTATGACAGTTTCATTACCAAATCTTCAGCTAATTGTAGAACATTCGCCTTTTGGTGTATGTACATTATGTAAATAGGTAATTATTGATCATGTTTCCTCGCGAATGCATTTTGCTGTACACTTAGATTCTTGTAATATATTACAGTACTAATAATAAAGTATTATTATTTAGGTATAATGCTGATGTTTATCAGAGCCACAAGAACAATCGATTGGAGTCTACATCTTGCAAGGTTCCGCTTGATGTTGCCGTGGTTTTTTGTGTGTGATCGGGTTAACTACTCGCGTTATGGCACAGCTTACTGGTTAGAAATGATGGCCCTCGACAAGACACATCCTGGTTTGTAATAAAAATTTGGGGGGTAGTCCTCTATTATCATCCTCTTTGTGTGATCGATCTTTGTGAGACTTGTAAGTTTGGTACGAAACTGGCTAGTTTTCTTTTGCAGGTTGTTCTCAAGAATTGTCATCTAACTTTGCCGTCCAGCGCCAAAGTAGTCAAGGGTTTGCTGCCGTCGCGTGCGACCAAACGATTGAGCAGACCGCTAACAGAGATGCAAAGACCAAAGGTGGCCTTGTCGGGATCTCCATGAACCGGGATGCAGTGCATAGGTGGATGCTCTCGCAGTCTGAAAGAGCATCAATCACAAGACAATGCAAGTTGATGGCAGGAATGGATCTTATACCAAGGTACATGCATTTAATATATAACTGTATGCTTACCGTGATTCCTTCGTTTCGTAATTAACTAAACGGAACTATGGCTTACTACAATAGAAAACGGAAAGATCTTGATGAAAGCAAGTGCGAGAGCCACGAGAACTTAGTAAATGATGTCATGTCAACTATCCGAACTATGGTTAATCCTTTTGAAATGGAAGAAGAGATGTTAGTTAATTTGGCAAGCGGAGTGGTGGTCAGTAACAAATTGGCAGATGAGCTTCTCAATGCTGAAAACATTGGTGAAGAACAGTTTTCCGCCTTCCTTAAGACGAATGTAACATGCAACACGCCTGACATCTTCTCCACAATCAGCCGAAACAAGATCAAAACGTTTTCATCAGCAACAGGGAACACTTAAAGACTAGCAGAGGTGAAGATGTGGCTCTCAAGGTCAGCAGAAATTTGTTGGCTCGCTTACTGGTCATTGCGCGAAGTCGTGAGATAGACCTTAAGGAAGTGTTGTCATACAGTCTTGGCGTTTATCCCTTATCACTAGCAACCACCTCTGGTAGCTTTGTTAAAACGGCTAAATCCAAACTGCTTCATATCCTTGAAGATTTAACTGTCAACCAAAAACACGCGATTGACAGGTCATCAGGAGATAAGACAATAGCTGTCGATGCAATGGCAACTCTTCAAGCAATGAAATGGAAATTGACCACGTTTGGCGAATTTGCAGACAAAGTATTTGACAGCTTGGTGGCCTTGGCATGTTATTGGAATGCTAAACGAATAGATTTCGTTGGAGATAGGTATCCTATTGTCAGTATAAAGAATTCAGAAAGGGCGAAAAGAGCTGACCATGGAGTGCAGAAAGTGGAGATCCTGCGCAAAGACCAGAAAGTCCCCAGGCAGTGGAAAAAATACTTGGGATGTGGAAGCAACAAGGAGTCATTGCTGCGATTTCTCTGTAAGCATTGGTGTAGCTACAAGTCATATCGATTGCACAGTCTTTCTGTCATGTATGTGACGTCAAATGACAATTGCTTTGCGATCTACCCCGGTGCTTCTGGAAATGATGAAGTCACTTGCAATGAAGTTCAGGAATTGAAGAGTAACCAAGAGGAGGCAGATACTTGTCTCTTATTACACGCTAATCATGCCGCTCGAGAATACGACAAAGTGATTATTAAAAGTCCAGACATCAACGTTTTCCTGTTGTGCGTGGCGATGCAAAGTACCGTTGGCAAAGAGCTGTTTTTCCTTACCGGGACTGGAAATAACTGTCGGTGTATTAATATCAAGCTTATCACCGATGCGCTTGGTGAAGTAGCATGTCAATGTCTTCTAGGTCTTCATGCTTTTTCAGGTGATTTTAATTGTTGCAAAAGCGTAGTACTATGTGTTATTAATTCACAGTACGCTAATGTTAATACCTTTTACAGGGAGTGACTGCGTCAGTTCCTTTCGTGGCAAAGGAAAAGGAACACACTGGAAGATATTGAAAGACCACCCCGAGTTCATGGACAGTTTTTCGTCTTTTGGCAGTTCATTTCCTCCTCCAGAAAGCATAGTGTCGCAGCTTAATAAGTATGTCTGTCTTCTCTATGGAGATAACATTTCGACAAACGTAGATGAATGTAGATTCCATCTATTTAAATCTGGAAAATATTCCGATGAATCATTGCCTCCAAACAGCGACTGTTTGTCGAGGCACATTAAACGGGCCAATTATCAGACAGCTATTTGGAAAAACAGCCTTTCTCCGGAGATTGATATACCAAGTCCAGATGGCAATGGCTGGTCCATCACAGATGAAACCATATCGGTAGTATGGATGACAAAACCTCCTGCACCAGATTCCATATTGGCATTCGTTAACTGCCGTTGCAGGACCGGCTGTGATAACCAACGCTGTTCTTGCCAAAAGAACAAATTGAGTTGCACTGATTGTGTGCTTGTATGGATTGTAGGAATTCAGGAGTTGTTAATGCTGAGGAGTCAGATAGCGATGAGGTGCCCACTGACGATGAATGTGACGGCGAAAATTCAGACGTTTAGTGTACTAGCAAAGAACATTATATAAGTGCAGTAAAGCTTGTTTTGTACATAATTCCAGAATAATGGACTTTATTACACGGTTTGAAGTTCCAACTGCGCACAGTATTCTGAGGTGGGACGGAAGTTGTTTCAATGTTTAATATTAGCCTGGGGCTGTATAGTAACACCAAACTTGGGAATGCAAGTGATGAAATCAAACGAACTCGTTTCCCACCTCAGGTGTATGGTTTGGATGCCCAGTTAAGATTCCAAATCCGTGTATAGGTAGAGGGGGTATTAGCAGCCTCTAACGAGTTGGACCCTACGGGAAAATAGAAAATCAAATTGTATTTTGGGGGATGCGATGCAAGTGATTAGTAAATACATTTGGGTACCTGTTTCCGTCTCACGCTTAGGGGAGTTGGCTAATACTCCCATTTTCATAATAACTGTAGGTATATTCAACATTGTTCAAGGCATAAACGTTAGTCTTGTCGCAAAGTGACGTTTTATGAAGAAATGTGGTACGTTTCCTATTTTTATTGATATTTTTAATTGATAACTTTTTTTGACCACGTGATAAAAACTGCATTGGGGATTAGAACTAGTACAGTTCAACGTATATTACATAAAGTACCCTTGTCAAACGTGTCGGCCATCTTGGATTTAAGCCGTGAAAGTTGTGATATTTCGACGACAATTTACTCGAAAACTGCGGGTTTGTTCGAGTGACAACATTGATATTCGTATTCAGTGCATCAAAATCTACAGATTTATGTACGTTCAATTTAGACGCAAGATGGGGGGGCATCGGAACTTGTTTTCTAGACGACTTTTAGTCCCCCAGATTACGGTCTACTACAGGTAAAGCAGCTTATAACATTAAAGATGTACCTGTACACTCTCAGTTAAAATTACCTATAGTGTCAAGAGATAATAAAGACCTAACAGGACAAAGCTTGTGTCAGTTGCAAGAGAGTGTTCCATGCTTGGGCAAGTAACTTTTGGTTGGATAGATAACCGTTGCAAACAAGCAACTGGTTATAGTGACAAAGTATTTGGTGGAAAATCATTAATTTTAACTAGTTATCCAGGTCAATTGCCACCAGTACTATTGACATGTCAACCATCAAATGTCACTATTTTATGCAACTTTCAATATGCTACTAGACTTTTCTATAGTAATGAACAAGTTGCAAATTACAACGATGAACTGCTAACAAAACTTGAACATGCAATTGCTCATATTAATGCTCGCCACTCCTCAGCACTCGCCAAAAAGATGTCCTTGGATGATAGGTCTGGGTTGGAACCTGTCGTATTTCTAGCAAAAGGTGCTAGGGTCATGTTAACTATGAATTTGTGTAAGTGTTGGCTCTACTGAAACCGTTGTTGATATTGTTTATCAGAACAACCATCAACCACCTGACTTGCCTATTGCGGTCATTATTAAGTTTGAGGACTATAGAGGTCCTATTTTTATTAAGTTTGTTAAGTTTGAGGACTATAGAGTCTAGCTATTACATCTGACAGGGACAAGATACTTTCATCTGGAGTGATTCCATGTTCAATCTATGATCATTCCCTTATATTTGTGATTAGACGCGCAAAAAGGCCCCGTTCTTCTCCTAGAAATATTGTTTACCGAAACTTTAAAACCTATTCAACCGAAAGTTTTCTTGCAGATTTGCATACTGTCTCCTGGGAAAAAGTTGACACATCATTGACTGTTAATGAGGCCTGGATTGCATTTAAATCAACGCTAATTTCCATAATAGATAAACATGCTCCCCTCGAATCTAAAAGAGTATGCGGGGTTAGTCTTCCATGGTTGTCTAAGGAATTAAGAAGTATAATGAAAATTCGTGATTTCCACCTCAAAAAGGCTCAGAAAACGAAATATTTGACCGAATGGAAAACATATAAAAATCTGCGAAATAAAACAACCATGATTAGAAATGCAAAGCGCGATTTTTACACCAACATTATCAATGAGAACAAGAAAAATTGTGCTTCCTTGTGGAAAACACTTAAATCAGTAATTTCTAGTACAAACAAGTCTACCAACATAGCATGCATAGAAACTGCAACTGGCTTGATGTACAATCCTAAAGAAATTGCGGAAGGTTTTGGTCAGTACTTCTACTCAGCCATCTTACGCATTAGAGAGTCGTTACATTGTGTGACTCCTGGGACATCTTGTTTTTCTTTTAACAATCTGCAAAAGTTTAAACTTTCCTCCATCACGGAAGATTTTGTGGAAGAGAGCCTCAATAACATCAAAACATCGAAGTCTACTGGCTTGAAGAATATTCCGGCACGCTTATTAAAGGACGGTGCTAGAGAACTAGCAAGACCCCTGACATTACTCATGAACAGATCTATTGCTGAAGGAGCTATACCAATAGAATGGAAGCATGCCCTTATAACACCAATACACAAGTCAGACCTTAAAAGCGACCCTTCAAATTATAGGCCAATTTCGGTCCTACCGGTGTTTATGAAAATTATGGAATGAGCAATACACAATAAACTCTATATGTACCTACATGAAAACAAAATACTCTCCACCTATCAGTCAGGATTTTGACCTCTCCATTCAACAACCACTAGTTTAATAGAAATGACTAACCAGGTGTCTCATAATATGGACAAAGGATTACTTACCGGAATGGTTTTCTTGGACCTGAGTAAGGCCTTTGATACTTTAGATCACAACCTTATGCTAACAAAATTATCTTGGTTAGGATTTTCAAATTCTACACTAGTTTGGTTTAATACCTACCTAACGAATAGAACTCAAAGTGTTGTTATCAATGGTGAAGTATCTGAACCTCAACCTATTTTATATGGTGTACCACAGGGTTCCATATTGGGGCCTTTATTGTTTATAATCTATATAAACGACCTTCCCGACGTAGTCAAAGACTGTAGTATACAACTCTATGCTGACAATACTGTCCTTTATTTCGGAAGTAAATCTGTCGAAAACATAGAATCTTGTTTAACTAATGATCTCACTCATGTAATCAATTGGATCGACAGTAATTTTCTCTTTTTGAACTACTCTAAGACCAAAATAATGTTGTTTGGTACACACCAGAGGTTAGCCAAAGTAAATGATTTTACAGTCAAAGTAAAGGAAACAACTTTTAATAGGGTTTATGAATTTAAGTACCTCGGGGTTGTGCTTGATCCATGCCTATCCTGGAATGACCATATCGATTACATTGCGTCCAAAATTTCATCGAGGATTGGCATGTTACGGAGAGCTCAAAAGGTTATTCCTAGAGAGGCATGTATCACACTTTATAATGCCATGATTTTGCCCCTCTATGACTACTGTTGCTCCGTCTGGGATAATTGCGGAAAGACTAACAAGGGATACCTGGACAAGTTGCGTTGTAGGGCTGCCAGAGTCATTGAGGGGGTTAATTATTTAGATCAAGTTAACTTAGATGCTACCTTTTCTTGGCCGTCATTACAATCTAGAAGATCTAATCAGATAAGTTTACAGGTTTTCAAATGTTTAAACAACTTAGCACCAGAATATTTATTAGATGAATTTAGCTTTTCTTCTGACCTACACAATTACAATACAAGACATAGAGATATGCTGAGACCGCCTCGTGCTCGTTTACAGAAATATCAAAACTCATTTAGAATAAATGGAGCTAACACGTGGAATTTGTTGCCACAAGAATTTCGAAACGAAACAAATTTTGTAAAATTTAAAATGGGTACTAAGAAACATTATAGAAATCAGATATACTAATTAATCTAGTGTATACTTTCATACTTTATTTTTGTATGTATGTTTAGTGAAAGTGTGAACTGTAAATGTATATGTAGTGTAACTCTATGGTTGTCAATCAGGACTCCATTTAAACCAGCCTTCGCTGAACTGGACACTCCTGTATAAATATTATTATTAAATTAAATTTAATTTAATATGAATAAAACATTTTGTGTCCAATATGTCCAATCACTGTCACTACATTATTAATTTAGCATCATGGACCTGGTAAACTCCAAGTAACGTCATTTAATTTCTTAAATATGATTATCAAGCACAATTGCATTATGACACTACTGGGCACTGCTTTTTGCAAAAGTTATTGGAATTTCAATTGTTTTGATGTACAGACACCATTGAAAATACTGTGATTCTGTCACACACTATGATGTCCACTCATCTTTTGAAAATTATTCGTGCATGAGAGTGAAGGTTTTGTGTGAAAAGAAGAGTAATACATACAACAGATGTTGACCATTTACTGTTGCTTATCGGTTGTATGATATCAGAATACGACTGAATTTAGCCCTCATGGTCTGGTAGTCAAGTAAAATAACATCATGTAATTTGTTGACAATTTTTCTGCTAGAAAAGCATTAACCTGTTATTCATCATGTAATACAATGATACTTTTCTCGAAATTAACTTCTGATAGAAGAATATCTTATTATTACTAAATTTTTTTTCAATATAAATATATTTTTATTAAAAAAGGAAGTTTTCGTAAAACTGCACGTATTATTAAGTTTTCTTGAGATGCTTTGGCATCATGCCATGACTAATCGAAATGTTAGATATCTACTATGTCAAATGTATAATGTTTCCATGGTGCGACTATATGTCACTATGGTTAGCAATGATGCATATCCACAGCCCTAAACATAAAAACCTATGACAACTCAGATTAGCTCGCACTTATGCATGAATGTTTGCATCCTTTAAGGCAGCACCTTTCCTGCGATAGGAACTACTAGTATAGAATAATTCAAACAGTGATTATCACCTGGGGATTTTCTCCTGCAGAAGCAAGCGTACACTAAAGTGAACCTGGCTTCTGAACGCACACGTAACTTGTCAGTTCGCAGGCTATCAATGAATAAAAACAACATGGTGACTAAAACATTGATGAGTTTTTAAAGAAATCTTTGGATGATATGAAAGGATTATACCTCCGAAAGCTGGGAATCAGACATGGAAAATATGTAGAGACGTGAAAAATGTTTGAGCAATTATTGAAAATTGCGAATGGACTATGCAAAGAAGTTCAATCAGTTCATCAGTATTAGTATTTAATATTTATTGAGTACATTAACAATGCATCTTAAATAGAACACAATCTTACTTTCCTGTGCGAGCTTTTCTGCAGTAAAAAATCATGGGTACATCACTTTTTTGATGACATCAACTTCAAGCCTGCACAAACCTTTCTACTTTGAACACTCAAAGTTACATCTTTCATTACAGCAGATATGCAAATTTCACATTTGGCTGCCATGCTGCTTTTTGGTAAACCACAATGACAAAAGTTATATTTACTAGTAATATGTACTACATCTAATTGGCACATATTTAAAATTTGTCTTATAATAATCATCTCGATAAGGATTTTGCTGCCTTAACCAAATTAAGGTCATATACTCATGGCGAAAAATTTGGCACCATCTATCCTTGAAAGTGGTGTTCTTAGCATACTCTGCCAGTTGCTGGTGTTTAGCCTCACAACCTTGTGTTGTGTTTATACCTAAGCTTACCCCATACTTCATAAAAACCTGCTTAGGAGGTGATTACATGGACGGGCTAGCCCAGTCTACCAGCCGAGCCCGCTTACTCTATAAATTGCATGTACTTTTTAATTTACGATTACTTAAATAATCCCGGCTAGGTGGGCCGGCCCGCTTCGGCAAGGTCCAGGCAGTAGCGACCGGGCTAGCCCGTCTGGCCGGGATGAAATTTCTCATGTAATTGCTTTTGTCCCACTAAACCAGGCTGGAATTGCTGTAATGCATGCATATTTAATTTTTCTCTGCATGACTGCATCTTTCCTTGTGCAAAGCAATATGGCGGATAAAAGTGTCTCAAAACGTAAATCAATAATAAAAGACAAACATACGATAATAAAGTCTTCAGTTCCCGAGAAAAAGAAATTCAAATAGGACAAAGACATGGTTAAGCTTATGCTGAATACTTTGTTTCAATCTAAGTCTCTCAGAGAGTACAGAAGCTGCGATTTTAACGCGGATAAATCGAAACAATATGAAGCTTCAAGAGTATCACTAGCCTCCTTCTACGAAGATATTGATATATCCTTCTTTGGACGGAAGAAGATTCTTGATGAGGATGAAGCAGAAGACCGAGAGAGTTTTGTTAAAAAGTTGAGATGCAAAAGAAACAAATTAGTGCGGGCTACAATCGTGTGATGGAGAAGGTAAAAGAACTTCGCCAGGGTTTTAGCAATGCGGTGACAGTCGCTTCAAGAAGCGGATCAGGGAAATTGGTGTTGGAGTTTTACGATTTGATGCTTCAGATATGGAGAGGCGCACCTTCAATGGAGCCACTTCCATTTGGGGTTCAGTCATCACAGACAGCATCAATTACTCCCACTGATAATGATTTGGCAAATGACTCATCATCAAGAGAAACAGAAGAAACCTTAGGTGAACAGAATGAGGCACAAAATAAGGAACAAGATGAAATTGATGAACAAAACAAGGATGATATTGATTTGCTTGGAGGTGGACCCACTAATGAATCCAAGCAACCTGATGCCTCTAAAAGAAAGTGTTCTCAAAGTCAAGTTCCTAGTTTAATCGATGATAAAAGAAGAAAAATGGAAAGGCAGCTATCAGCTGCACAGAGAGACAGACTCTTTATTCAAGAAGGGAAGGAGGAAAAATTTCGATGTGAGATTGCTAAATCTTTCAAATAATCAAATTCTATTCTTGCAGAATCTCTGAAAGCCTTGAGCTCTTCTATGGTTGCATTGGCATCTTCTATGCAAAGGTCAGTTGATATGTGAACTATACTCGGCAAAGTATAGTTCATCCACAACCACCAGTGATGCCCAATGTAACGCAACATGGCAATTACATTGAGCATAATAATGTGTCATCCCATCCATTTATGATGCCTGAAAATGCTGTTGAAGAGGATCAGTTCTATAGATTTTAGGTGAAAAAATACTCTAATTGTTATGTTAACAATAGCAATATGTATAATTATATTTAAAAATGAACAAAAGTTTCATCAATATCATTTATATTGTTTTAAAAAAAATGTACATATTACATGGCATATCTACTATTATACTGATTTATGTACGGTATGCAACGATAGGGGATTTGACAGCGAGTGCCAGCCCCACGGTGGGGCTTTTGCCCATATGACACTGCCCGGGGGCAAAAATTTATTTTGGGATCACTTTCGATGGGAGCTTTGTAACCGTGCCTGTTTGAGTTATTTTCTACCTTGATCACTATAAACATACCTAAACTACGCTATGCTTCAGCGCTTCAGCAACAACTTGGTGGTCGAGAGGTCGTACTGGGTGCGAAATATCCCGGTTCAAACCCTGGTAAAGCACCATTATTTTACTTCATTTTTTCTTTTTTTTAAATTTTTTTTGAAATTGAACGTCTACAATACCATTTGGTTAGTTTCAGGGTTTATGTGTGGGACAGGTTTTTATTTTTTTATTTGTTTCTGAGTTTAAGCACTATATTTAAACTCCGAACGCAGAATTTAAGCTCCCAGCGAAAGTGATCCCAAAATAAATTTGTGCTGCCCAAGGTAGGGGACATTTGACAAGACGCATTGATATGTGGGGACATTTGACCACATTTGGCAAAGAGGCTTGGTTACCAAATCTTCCACGAGGTTTCTATTACGCAAGGGTGGCAGAACTAGGTTAAAGAAAGGTACGTATTTTCTCATGAATTATTGATTTTTTGGCACTGAAAATGAATGTTTATCGTTGTTCTTTGGAATAAATACATATAGGTGAGACTATTTAAAGTTTGGAATGTGAACAGAACGAAAAAAAGTGACTGTTGTTGCCAATGGCAATGACATAAAAGAAGTAATCAGAAAAGGTATTCAAATTTTCTATTATAAAACAAAACAAAAAAGTATACATCACATGCTACTTGCTTTAATATAGTTGCACCATCGTGTATTAAAATGTATAAACTTCCATTCCACAATGACATATTTTGCATTTGATATAAATGTGAATTTTTAGATTTTCAATATAATACTGTGCCTTCATTGCATGTATTAATTTGTATTCAACCATTTTATTGAACATATTTTATATATTAAAGGGAGTGAAAAACTTAATTTGAATGTTGTTGTGGATGAGTTGAGGCTTGTCCTAGAGGAGGATGGCACAGAGGTAGATGAGGAGTATCTGCCATTTTTGAAAGAAAATACAGTAGTAATGTTGTTGTCAACACATGAACAGTGGAGTGATACGAAAGGTACATGTATTTAATAAACTAAGACAGATAATAAGTCATGAATTATTATATCAATTTATAAAATTCACATCTGTTTTCAATGTGTTAATGATTGTGCATAATGGCACTGATGTGCTCCAGCCTGTTTCAACCTTTTTTATTGATGTTATTAATTCACAGTATTTTGTGTTTCTGTTCTTTGTAAATATGGTAGGTGCTGTCACATTCAATGAGTTGCAAACTAAGGAATCCGTACAGAGTAAATGACCAACTTAGTATACCATAACTTCAAATATGACACTTGGTAATCCTATAGTTGTATCGGTAGGTATCATAGCAAACATCAAAGCAAACATCAAACATCACCTGTTCCCTTGAAAAATCAACTGATTTTTTATCCATTTTATAGTAACTTGTGATGCTTGACATATGTTTGGAGCACTTCAGTTCATACTTCTTCTACTCTTAATTTTGCAGGATGAACCAAGTATGTCTGATTGTGTGATTAAAGAAAAATCAAAAATGTTTGGCCAAGGGAATACTAAGAAACTAACCAAATGGCAGAAGGCTGTTAATAGTGAGGCATATAAACTTGCCATGGCTGATCCAGTGCTAGTTCTTAACAGAGGTATTCATTAGCTGAACTTCTCACAAATTAAACTTTTTATCCTGGACCAAATCTTTTGCCTTCATTGCCTGTTCTAAACCAAACAGAAAGTTGTTTAATACAACCCATCCAACCCTAGCTTTTTTCTTGCTTTTTATACAGTTCAAAACACCATAAATTGTCTGAACTGCATATTAAGCAAAAATTTGTTTACTGTGTGACTTGTTCACTATTGAATGCCCACTTTTATAGTGCACAAATCTTATTGGCAGGATTTCAATTTTAATAATATTTGTACAAGTATATTGACAATTTGTCTTTGGTGCTAGATGAGATTTGCAGTTGAATACTTGCATTTATGTTTCATCTTATATATCATATAGGAACTAATAATTTAAAGTCACAAAATAAGGTTACTTTTTTTATTGCCAGACACTAAGTTTTTTTTATTAACTTTATGCTCACCGCACTAAATTTTTTTTATTAACTTTATGCTCACTGTACCATTCAATGTGATATCCTTAATAATGGGCACTTATATTTTGTCCAAGGAGAACTGATGGAAAAAGCCAAACAAAAAGTCAAAGATGATGGATACCCATTTGCCAAAGGAAGTTCAAGAAGCAGAAGTGGATCAGATGAGTCATCTGCAAGTATGGACCCTCTTCCTGTTAAGAGGGCTAAGCTGAGTAGTGAAGAAAGATCTAAGGAAATAGAACTTTTAAAAGAAAACCAGAAATTATTAAGTGATTGCTTGAAGTATAAAGAAATGCAGCTTCAAACAGAGCGCAACATAAATAACTTCAAAGACTTGCAAGGACTTGCCCAAGTTACGCAAAGGCGCGCCAGGAAGGGTTTTACTTTGAAGTACAACCCTGATGATCATTGGAGTGCTGCACTGTACAAAAGTTTAGATGACATCCAGTACCGGGACGGCAGACGCATCATGAACGTTGGCTGTGACGACCAAGCTGGCTTTCACCTAGATACTATGACAACCAGCAAGCAACATAAAACTCTTTGCTTAAAGGAGCAGTGTCACCGCGTGCGCATCTTTTCTGCGCATAACAAAAATTTTGTCAGAAATTGTCGGAAAAGCGATCGGAGATAATCGGCACATTGTTATGAGTGAACAGTGAACTCAAACTCTCTTCAACATGGTGAGTAAAAATTTACATATATTTACATTTTTGCATATAATATACATAGCTGTAATCAGTGTACTGTTAACTGTATTTCATTACGCGTATAGACAAGTCGTTGCGATTGCAAGAGTTCTTGCAGCATCAAAAGAAAAGCGAGTGGGAGTCGTGGATGTCCTTGTAAAGGAAACAACGTTGAGTGCACGGCAGAGTGTCAATGTGGTACAAGCAAGAAACCTTGCAAGAACTGGGTATGTCTGCCTATAAATCTACGATATAACCAAGTTTTTTTTCTTTCATACAAGATTCAAATTCTTAATGTGGTTTTACTGTAGGATACGCCACAAAACACACAGAGAGAGCGCGATAACCGCGACAAGCGCAGTAGAACACGTGGCCAAGCACAAGGCTTTAGACTGAGCAGTGCTAACTCACAACTACTGCAATCTGAGGATGCTTTGAGGGAAAAAGAACATAAGGATGTGAAGGTGGGCAAATACACATGTATTGTATGTAAGATGAATTTCACAAGCCAACCTGTAGATAGATTTGATAAAGTTATGATAAAGTTATGATATATATGATAGAGTTATACTATCATGGGTTGACCGGTCAGACAATATATAGTGAATTGAAAAAACTTTAAAGCTTTTGTCTAATTATTACAGGATTTTATTGGAATGTTGGATGAAGAGCTGGTGCGAAAACTTGCGATCATAAGTTTGAGAAGAGGCATTGGTAGCATGGACTACATTGACACCCTGCTGATAATGGAAGATGACCTAGATGAAGACCCAGAAGATGATCAACTTGGTAATTTCGAAGAGCAATCAAGCAATGTTGGACAACAAGACTTGGACCAACCTGAAGAGCCCCCAAATGCTGCTGCACCAGATTGGTGTGTTTGTGGCAAATGTAGACCAATGCCCCAGGAAAATGAAAACAAGTGTTGCAAGCAAAAGAAATGCATAACGCTTACATCACGTTTTGGCAAATTGTGCCTGGATGCTGATGTTCTGGAGCTATGTATAAGGAATAGAGCAGACATTCGAAATGACCAAGAGGACAACAGTACAAGGGCATTCAGAAAAGCAGCATATAGGCAATTCATTATTGCACGCTATGGCCGTCTTGGTAAAGGTAACAGGTGTGTCTGCCCTTCCTGTAGAGTTTTGAAAATAAGGGAGCGTTTTCCATCTGTGACTGGAATTTATATGGGATACAGAGAACACTAAATGTACATACTTTAAACCATTTTATAGCTATGAGTTTGTTATATTTATTTCACAAAAGACAGGTTAATTTATTTACAATTAGTCTTTCTCATCATGACAAATATCTGCCATTTTTGGGGTACTTTCAATTTTCTTAAATCGATTTAAACAATTATAACCATATAAAACCAGTATTTTAGAATCAACAGACCATTATTTTGAACAAAATTCAGCCTTAAAATAAAGACGGTTACAAGGTCATACTATAGGTCAAAAAATGGTACAAATGATGGTACCCCACAAATGGCAGATATTTGTCATCATGCGAAAGGCTGGTGGATATGTACATAGTATTTACAATAAAGACATTAGGGCTGGTTTACAGTTAACGCCTATTTGTCAAATCTGCTTCTTGCAACAATTTCCTTTGTAGGTGGTGGGGGTAAGTGGGCAATGGTAGGAGAAATTAGGGCAGGGTCACTTTCATTCATATCCACTGCTCTTGTAACACCAACTATATTGTGGTCATCTGTTCTTCGTTTTAAAATTTTAGCTATGAGTACTGGGATGTAATTGTACCCCTTCTGCACCTTCACCATCTTGAGGTCCCAATTTCGGGTTCGTGGATTGTATTTCCTAGTGACAATTTCATCACCATGCTCTGTCTTGGCCTGCTGGAGGTTTTGATGGAAGTTCCAATCAATGGCTGTGAGCTGTCTTCTAGCCTTGTATGCACTGTATCTGGAGTAAATTAATTCATTCCATTTAGAAACAATTAATACAATTAAGCTACAAGATGTTCAAGACCCTTCTCTCACACAAAATTGTGGTAGTTGGCAAAATTTTACCTGAACGGGGTCCTCTTTGGGGTATAAACAAGTCCAAGGCTGTTGGCACATTCTATGCCACCTGTATGTCTAAAAAAGATGTTAAAATGATCACATTAATCTTGTTGCATTGATTAAATATTATTAATATTTTTATATCAATATTTTTTCTGTACCTAAAACGGGTATAGAATTTAAAACTTGCAAGTAGCTCTGGATTTAGGATTATTTTTTGCAGCTCTTGATAATCTTTATCTCTGGGATCAAACCAAGCAAGGTGCTCATCATGCTCATCATCTTCATGGTCACATTGACCTTCCAACCACTCATGCTCATTGCAGATGTGATGAAGCAATCCAATCCATTTGTCCTGAGTAAAAAATAAATAAATGTATATGTAGCAATATCCAAACAATTTAGATAATTTAATACTTTTATCATGGAACAATGCTGGTACCTTCATAACTTTCAATGCTTCATCATCAGTGGTGTCATCATCTTTCCGACATGAACTGGAGCAATGCCAAAAATGGCGGATTATGTGTGGGGCCCAATCCTTCACTTTTTTCATTGCTTTAGGTTTTCCCAGCTAAATAGAAATGGAATTGAAAATATTGATACACAAAACCAATATAGTTGGTAATGGATAACATTTCTAGTTTCCCACATTAGCATATTTTAAACATCATAATACCAGAAATAGACAAACCTTATCCAGACACTTCTTAATACTTTTAGATTTGTGCCAAACATCCAAGCTATGAATCACATCGGGGTATTCATGTTCTAAAATCATTACACATTTTACCAACAAGTTACAAAAAGAATGTTTTAGGTCTCAAAACTGCAAAGTCAATTCATAGAATAACACTGAGGGTACTTACCAAGAAATGCCTTCACAGATGAAGAAGCATCTTTGACCAACTCAACAATTCTGACTTCCTTCCGAAGACGATCCATGCTTCGCTTCACTGCCTCTTTCTCCATATTTGTTGAGATGAGGCCAACATGCCTTTTGTCCAAGACTTCAATGTCAAGAATGTAATTGCTATCCACCTCCACAGTAAAATAACATAAATTCTTGGCATTGAAGCCTGGAGAGTCACATTGACCATCACCACCAACAACAATGTCTTTGCCAGCAAACTCTGTTATCAGTTCCGATTTCATCCAATTCCACCAATTGTTTATCTCAGGAATTAAATACAGGCGTTGAAAGCGATAGTAGCTGGATTTGGACACAAATTCCAAGTTTAAGAATTTTGCTAAGCGATTTGCTTTAGCATAGTGACTCCCAGAGAGCATAATTGAAGCCACAGTTTGCAGATTGTTGACAAACATGTTGTTAACTTCCCTTGATGAACAGAACTTGTGCATGTGCCTGGATGAACATGTTGAGCTAACAACTAGAGTTGTTCCCACAAAGTGATGTTTTACTGTTGGTGCAGCAATACATCCAGGTGTCTGACATCTCGATGCAAACACTCCAAGGATTAAACTAAGCGTGCAGATGAATTTTGAATCTTGGCCTAATTCATATTCATCTTTTAGAGCATACATTTCTTTACCTCTGCTCAGCTTCTGGTGTGGCCCAAATGATACAAGGCAAGAGGGGGTGCTTTGTGCCTGGTTGTATGTTTCATCTGCTATGCTCTTATCCTCCAAAGATGTTGCTTCTTCATCAGACATTTTGTACACATCGTTATCATCTTCATCTGCCGAATCACTCTCTAATGTGTACTCAACATCACTGAAACTATTAAAAATAAAATAAATACATTTTGCATTGGTTTTATATATCATATACAAGAAATGTGTGGAGATTTCTAACTTATAACCATATACAAAGACGCCAACAGTGTACAAAATGACATATTCATATTTTGCATCATCATCCCTTTCCAAGTTGTCATCATGATCAGCATTCATTCCCTCAATTCTACCAAATCACCACAGACATCCGGGTTACCATTAGATGCGCACGCACCGCCGTGGATCAGTGCATTGTTTATCGCCGTTGGATTCGCATGTGTTCTACATTTCTACAGGAATTTTTGTTTTAAAATCGTTCGATTTTGTTCATTTTAGCAGGTAAGTTAACTTTCTTTTATCCGCTTGTTTAGCGTGGCTAATTTTGTAGACGAGATCTACCATATTTATACAAATAAAAGCTGTTCAATTCCCGGTTTTGTGACGAGTCACATTGCCACGGTTGATTGTGTACAGGACGTGTCCTGTTCTATACTTTTTCCACGAGAATAAGACGTGTCTTTTCTTGTTGGTTTGGGCATTGTTTTGCCCGTTGATAGAGGCACTCTATCTTTCTGTTTAGATTATGGAGCAATCTACCATTGAGTCCGGTACCGACCTTGGGAGCGGTACATCTTTGCCTCAATTTAAGGCTTTGTTTAAAGAGTTGTTAGACGAGACTAAAAACGACATTTTAACTCGAGTCCAGCAGAACATTGATAAAGTCTATTCTGATTTTGACATGGTCGCTATTGATGATGAAGCCGAAGGCTCCATCCATCGCAGGAATTTCCGATCCTGGGCTCACTGATAAGATCGACAGCTTTGTGCAGCCAGCACAGGATAGTCCTAGTGTCGGGGGATCTTTTCAGACCTTAGCTGAAGAGTTTTCTGTAAATGAGCGCGCGTCTGCTCCAATCGCAGCTGGTTTAGCTGAAATTGTTAATGGGCTTTTAAAAGATAAGCTGCCCAAAGAGAAACTGCAGGAATTGCAGCCAAGTATGTCCGGCCAGAAAATTGTCCGACGTTGGTTTCTCCTAAAGTGAATAAGCAGATTTGGCATCAAATGCGGCAAGATACTCGCAATCGTGATTCTGTTATTCAGAAAGCTCAGGGGCTGATGATCTCCGGCCTCTGTGCGGTTCTTGAAGTATGTAATTCTGCTGGTGGAGACCAGAAACGTGTGCTAACTCATGCAGCTGTTTTGCTGCTGGCAGCCAATCGAGAAATTAACTTAAAGCGCCGCGATTTAATTCGCCCTGATTTGAACAAACAATATGGATCATTGTGTAACCCATCTGTCGCCATTTCTACCAACTTATTTGGCGATGATCTTAGCAAGGAAGTAGAGGAGGTGAGCAAATCTTATAAGCTTGGCAGTAAAGTCACTTCCGCACCACGTTTTGAGCCCTATAAAGTGTCCAGTGGACGAGGTATATGTGGACGTGGTCGATTTCATCAGAGTGCAGGACGCGGAAGAGCGAGGTCATTTTTAGCCGGCGGCCGGGGGCTCACCCGTCCCCCATCCTCAATGTCCAAGACCAGCAAGAGTCAGTAGGAGTGACAAAACAGGTAGGTCAACGTTCTATTTCTTCTATCATTACCAATCAACCCACTTTTTCAGCTGGGGGTTTAAAGCATTGTGTCAAGGCATGGACAGAAATTACTTCAGATCCATTTGTTTTGGATGCTGTTACACATTGCCACATTGAATTTAATTCTTTACCTGACTCAGCCATTAGTAAATCTAGACCTTATTTTACTTTTAATTTAACGGAGCAAGAACTAATTGATTCTGAGATTGCCAAGTTCTTACAGAAAGGGATAATTAAGCAGTCCTTTTCAGAACCTGACCAAGTTGTTTCACCTATCTTTATTACCCCCAAGAAAGATGGATCTTCTAGAGTCATCTTCAATCTTAAAGGTTTAAATGAATATGTGTCCTATCATCATTTTAAGATGGATACTTTGGACACTGCTATTAAGCTCATGAGACTGGGTTGTTTCATGACTTCCATTGATCTAAAGGATGCTTATTATTCTATTCCGATTGCACCTGAATGTCAAAAATACCTGAAATTTATTTGGAAGGAAACACTTTATTGTTTTACTTGTTTACCTATGGGTTTATCTAGTAGTCCTAGAATATTCACTAAGGTTATGAAGCCGGTTTTTGCCACGTTACGGACCCAGTGGGGACACGCTTGTTTAAGTTATATTGATGACTCTCTGTACATTGAAGAAACACAGCAGGAATGCCTTCAGGCTACTTTACATGCTGTACAGCTTATTAGTGATTTAGGTTTTAAAATTCACCCGGATAAGTCTGTTCTTGTTCCAACTCAACGTGTATCGAGTTTCTTGGGTTTCTCTTAAATTCTGTCACTATGACAGTAACCCTTACTCCTTTGAAAAGGGATAAATTGATCCAGATGTGTCAGAAGTTTTGACAGCCAAATAAATTGTTTACTATTCGTCAGGTTGGAGGGAGATAAAGATTCTCATTTGAGAATACATCTTGGTGATTTTGATAAATTAATGTCTCTATCGTCGGATAGTTTAGAAGAGTTAACGTGGTGGATAACTACCATCCCCACGGCCAGCAAGAAAATTTGTCACCCCCAGCCGGATATTGTCTTACACACAGATGCATCCGGCGTCGGCTGGGGTGCAACACTGGACAACGGGCTAAGTACTTCTGGTGTCTGGTCTAATGCTGAAGCTCATCGCCATATTAATTTTCTAGAATTACAGTTGGTTTATCTAGCGCTCTCGTCTTTGTTAAATAATGCTAGTCTTGTTCATATTCGTGTAATGTGTGATAATATGACCGCAGTGACTTATATTAATGAAATGGGTGGTTGTAAGTCTGTCCATTGCAATTCTGTTGCTAGGCTAATTTGGAATTGGGCTATTTCTAGGGGTATTTGGTTGTCAGCTGCTCACATTAGTGGCACTAACAATGTCGATGCTGACCACTTGTCTCGAAATCTTAATTTAAATCTGGAGTGGATGTTATCGAAAGAGACGTTTCAGACTATCATTAACGTCTTTGGTCGGCCTGACATAGATTTATTTGCTAGTCGTTTAAACACTCAACTTGCCAATTACGCCTCTTGGAAACCGGACCCACAGGCGAGCTTTATATATGCCTTTTCAATTAAATGGCATAGTTTCTTTTATGCTTTCCCGCCTTTTTGTCTTGTCTCTAGGTGTGTCCAAAAGATCATTCACGACAAGTCAACAGGAATCCTAGTTGTGCCGCTATGGCCCACACAGCCCTCTTCTCGGTCGTTCTCAGTCTTTTGGTGGAGACTCCGCGGATATTCAACGTGACTCCACAGAACCTAGTCCATCCCACTCTGGAGGGGACGCATCCTCTACAAGGTCGACTGCAGTTAATGGTCTGCAAATTATCCGCAGATCATTACAGGACGCAGATATTCCGACAGACATTGTCGATGTCATCATGCAGTCGTGGAGAGACGCGACCCACAAGCAATACAGCCATTACATCGCAAAGTGGATACAGTTTTGTGTGCAAGGGTCGTGTGATCCTCTGCGGCCAACTATAAAGGCCCTTTTGATGTTTTTGCATACACTTTTCAAGGCGGGTATGAGTTATTCCTCACTTAATACGTCTCGTTCGGCTGTATCTACCTTGGATTTTACGCTTGATCGCAGCCCCAACCAGATCCCTGTTTGTCGTCATTTCCTCGTATGTAAATATCTCAAAGGCGTTTTCAATGTGGTTAAACCTGTCCCGAAATACCGTTCCATTTGGTCGGTTGATCCTGTCCTCGACTATTTGGTTACATTATGGCCGTTACGCGATTTGTCCCTGAAGGACCTTACACTCAAATTGGTCTTATTGGTTGCTCTAACGACGGGCCAACGGTGTCAGGCGTTGACCTTTATGGATATCTCAGCGGATTGTTATCGTTTCGCCCTTACTGCTCACCTTAAACAGGACCGTCCGGGGTCGGTGTTTGGAGACTTGTGTTTATATCGGTATACGGTTAAAGAACTGTGTGTTTATGAAACTTTGGACTGTTATTTAAACGTTACGAGGAATTTGAGGTCCTCTACCAGTTTGTTTGTGTCTTATATTAAGCCTTATAGTGCTGTAACCACATCGACCATTGGGCGTTGGATAAAAACCTTATTGGGTAAAGCCGGAGTGGATACAAAGCAATTCTCTGCTCACAGTACTAGGAGCGCAGCAACTAGCAAAGCGGTTGCTACTATCCCAGTGGACGTAATTTTAGCCACCGTTGGGTGGAAACAAGAGTCTACTTTTCGTCGTTTCTACAATAGACCAGTTGCAGTCACAGACCAAATGAGTCGAGCCATTTTGCACGAGTAGTTTAATTTTTTGTACGTGGTGGTCGTTAATTAAACTTCTGTTGTTATTTTTCTTGCATATGTGTTTTTCCCATTTTGTGTTCCCAGCTTTGAAATCTCATGGTAACCCGGATGTCTGTGGTGATTTGGTAGAATTAAGAATTAAACGAGACTTACCTAAGTTGAAGTTTGATTACAATTCTGCCAAATCAGTACAGTACAGAAGGGTTAACATGCCCGAAGTTCCCATAATTTTCTCCCGGCCCATTTTTTACCTCAGTGTGAGACGATGGTTATCGTTCTTCTTCATTAGCAGGGTCGTTCTTTTGTTTGTTTATACGTGAACACAAAACGTTTCTTTTCGAAAGCTGATCCACGGCGGTGTGTGCGCATCTCATGTTAACCCTTCTGTACTGTACTGATTTGGCAGAATTGTAATCAAACTTCAACTTAGGTAAGTCTCGTTTAATTCTTAATTATTGTCATTGTTTGGTCATGAAAACTGAAAGTGAGAAAGAAAAATACTTTAATGAATTTTCCAATTGTAAAGTGTTTGTTGAATAAAGTATAATAAATAAATGATAGTTCACAAATAATATAGGCACACATAACAATATATAATACCTAATATCCCTGTCATCATCACCATCCTCTGAAGACAACTCATCATCAGAAAACATAGATGTATTCAATCAACTAAAGTAGAAAGAAAGTAGACATTCAAACTTTTTAAAAGAATTCAATGAATTTTCTACTTATTTGACAACAAAATTACAGTTAGGTCATTGTATAAAGTAATTCTTTTTACCCTACAACCAACATGGTAAAGGTGCAAATATAATTCTCGGTACCTTTCATGGTGAGATGTACTTGCTTCCTGACCAATTGACATTTCTTGTTCTGGCTGCACATCAAGCTCTGCTTGTTGTTCCTTCTCAATTGGCGACACATCACATGATGGCAAGTTAGTTCCAATACCTTGGACTTTCATTGGTGTAGATGTACCCCAATCTAAAATAATCGGTATAATTTATCTTACAAATTAAACTATTTTGGGCATTTATTCTAAAAGTACCATAACTGTGTTTTGATACTTTGATATATTAAAATTAAAATACCCAAAATAATGCCACGTGTTTGGTCACCCTCATCTATTGTGATTGGAATTCGCGGTCGCTCTTCCACTCTGCGATTATTCAAATCAGCTCTTTAAAATGCAAAAATCACGACGTCAAACTACATATAGAATACGTAGACATAGGATGATGAGTTATAAAATAAATCGTTGAAATTTTACCTTCTACGATACTCCAATGACAACAAATGCGCAGCAAAATCGCTGTCACTGTACTTGCTGTAACCGGCGTCGTTCTTCGCTTCTCGCCAAGCCGAAAATACACTTAACGATAAGTAAATTTGTTTATTTTGGCTACTAAAACTTTCTGGGCCCTGAAACTTTCTTTTCCTGCCGGAATTATCGCGCTTGCCATCGTGCTTTGCCCCCTGAGTAGCCGCCATCTTGCGTTTGATAAGCTTGAAAAAACAGCCTGTTATTTCAAGTTTCATATATGCGCAGAAAAGATGCGCATGCGGTGACACTGCTCCTTTAAAGGATAATCTCCCTGTCACAACCAGAACTGACTACGTTAACCCTTACCCATCTGTCTTACAAACAACATGCTATAATTTTCCTGCAACAACTACTAGTAGTGAAATATGTGCTGGTATTGTGAAAGCAAAAAATTGTTTCATAAAACCCGGCACAGCATTTCAAAGATATGCTCATGCTTCAAGAGAAGGAGGAAATTAAGCCAGCTTTCATAAATCACCAGACAGGCAAAGAGAAAGACATAGAATGTATAAGAGTTGATGGCGGAGCAGACAAAGGCCCTGTGCATGAAGAGGTTCAATACTGGTGGACGAAAAGGCATTTTATAAAGGGAACAAAGGCAACCATGGTTTCCGCCAGAAGTAGCGGCTCCAGTTATAAAAATACGGTTGAACTTCAAAATGGTTGCCTTGCCTTAGGGCATGCAAATCTCTTTATTCCCTCTACACTAAATGGCTTGTGCATGGATTTTGGCAAGGTAAATGATGAGGTTCTTTGCAAGAACCTTGATGCAGCAATTGATGTGTACATTTCACATGTGGACCAGACCCAGTGTGCTGGTACACCAATACATCTGATGAAAGGAGCCAAATGCAAAGCTGCTCAAAAAGAAAGAGAAATCCTGTTGATATTCCTTAAAGGTAAAAAGAAAATGAAGGAGAATGCTAAATTATCAGAGCCTGAGTTGTACAAGGAAATCGAAAGTATATGGGAACTGAGAACTAGACACCTTGTTGAAAGATTACCAATTCAGTATGTTTCTATTTAAAATGCTGTTTTCAGCGTGGCTGCATATACATCCTGCATGTAAAGGCCAAGACAAGAGCGACAATGTTTGGTATACTGGTGGCCCCTCTCTTGATTATTTTCCGTCACCAACTCCTGACCCAGATCGGCCTTATGCAAATGCAAGTTGTAAAGAATGTGTTGGGTTTTGTGCTGGGCACTACTTGGAACCTTCAAAATTACTGAACATTGTTGAAAGTGGAAAACATCTTCCAGATCCAGTACCCCACCATTGCAAACACTCTCACAAGTCTTTAAAGACTGTGTTGGGTTTCCCACGGATGAAGTAATCAGGGCCACTGCAAAGAAAGTTCTATTGAAATCAGACGATGTAAAGATTCAATCCAAGAAAGGAAAGAAAGGAAAGGAAAGGCAAGAAAGGAAACCAGTAATAAGGAAGTATTGAAAGACTCAGATGATGATGAACTTTGCAATGTATGTTGCTTGTTCAATCCACCTGACAATGTAAATGAAACTTTTTATTGGGTAGCCTGTAACACATGTGCGTTGTGGTATCATGCATGCTGTGTTGGACTCGAACATATTCCTGATGTTTGGTTATGCAATATTTGCAAGCCGGAAAGAGAAACTTTATACTTAAACTTGAGACTTTGAAATTAGAAAATCTTTTTTAAGTACATTGTATAGCTTTATTATTATTTTGGAAAACAAGGGGGATCTCTGAGCAATTTGTATGGTTCTATAAACAAAACATTTGGGAAGTAATATTTAGTAAAGTTGTAATATTTAGCAAAGTTTATTAATTAATATTGTCTCTAAAACAGTAACACTAATTTGCAAAGTTTATTAGTTAATTAATTAATATTGTCTCTAAAACAGTAACACTAATTTGCTTACATTTGAACACAGATCATTTATCTAAATGGGGCTATTTGCTTGCATTTGACTATATCTAACTGCCCAAGTTTTTTTACCCTCGAAGTAAGTTATTGAATGTTGTAAGTTATTAAATGTTGTTTCTTGCTTTCAATTCATTGTGTACATATGAATTAGCTAAAACCTTTGCATCATGTACACAACCAGGCCAACGACAGCCTATGTTCATAAAAATGCCACGAAAATCACAGACAGCTTGGAACATTTAATGAGAAGAATTATTTATAGTTAAAATAATCTTGGGAATTCTCAAAAGGCGTCTTGATGGGTATATGTGTCCCATCAATGCATCCAAATGAATCATGTCAAATTTGTTTCAAATTTGGCTACTTTATTTCTCATTTCCTTAAGGGTTTTTGGAAGGTACATACTTGGGACCAAGGTGTTTTGAAGTTGCAGGGCAAACCTGAAGTAGGACTTTGGAGACAGTGCATTGATGTATCCCAAATGTGTTTGCTGTCATCCAAATAGACCCAGTGTCTTTCAAGTAGCACAGTGTTACAGCTACCTGTTTTGATAAAAAAATATAACAGTACTCACTTTATCTGGCTTCGCATGACATATCCTATATAAATTTCGAGTATTGTTTTCAGGCATTTAAAAAGCATTTACTAATCTTCTTCTCTACTGATAATGCATGATAATTGGGGGTCTTTCCAGGTGAAATGAAAAGTCGTAATTCTTCACACAGATTTAAAAATTCCTCTCGTGTCAGTCTAAAATTTTGTTTCCATTCGTCTGCTGGAGTGATGCTACAAATCATATTTGTCCACCAGGCTTCGGTCCTTTCGTTCTTAACCCACATTGATCTCTTTCTTCTGCATAACTTTCGCAGCCGATTGTATCTTTCTCTTTTTCGCGCGATTGTTGTTTTTGTCATCAACACATACACAAAAATAATGCCATAAAACTGCAGTAAAAGTGAGCAAACTAGAGCTAAATGGGGCAGCACATTGCGGAATCCAAATTAGCACTTGAGAGTTGCAGGTTTTATTGTTTACAATTTTAAACTTTCGCGCAAAACTTTCCCACTATTTCTCGGCCCTGCAAGCCAGGCTAAGCTCACTAATTGCTACATATAATTGTAATAAAAAATTTGTCTTGCTTAGCATGGCTGGCCCAGTTAACCGGGCTAGCACGGCTCATGTAATCACCCCCTTAGTGTGAACTGGGACAATGTATCCTAGAGTCCATACACTCACTGTTACCCTCAGAAATAATTATGCTGGATTGAAATAATTTGTGCAAGATTTTTCAAGCTCAACTAAGAGATCTTTATTCATGTTTCTAATGCGTGAAAATATGGCTACAGCATCCCTTAAATTCATTGCCAAAAATGCCGGGACATAAACTATGAGATTTCCCTTCTTTGAACTATTTGTGTAATTCTCAAGAATGAATTTTGCCAGTTTGCAGAACCCATTAAACAATCTAGTATCCTCGCCAGTAAATCTGATCTTAAAAGGGGAACCACCTCTACCCCCCTCATGGAACCACCTTAATATGGCTTTGTACAACCTATTAGCTTTGACCTCCTTTTTCAAACTTAGGAGGAATTTCCTTAAGGGGCAGTTGCCTGGTAAATCTGCAACATATACTGCACTACTTGGTATCTTTGTTTTTGATACTGCACTACTTGGTATCTTTGTTTTATGGAACACAATAACTACAGCCAATGCCCAGAAAATGAAGTCTTACCTGAAAAAATCCTCCACAGTAATGGAAAAAGTCATTCCCAGTATTGTTAATTCAGCTGTTCAACAGTATGAACATAGTCAAAAAAATATGATTCGTTCAGTGGGTATGTTTTACGAAGGAGGAATATCGAGCAAGAAGCAGTTTAATCAAAAGAGGAGCCAGGAACAATTTGAAATGAATGCCAATGGCAAAGAGCACTAAATAACCTACATGCCTGCATGCAAGGTTCCAAAACGTGTCGATTACAAAGGAGTTATGAAGTTTGTAAATTCAATTGATATTGGGGAAGTGAAGGAAATCCCGAGAGCAAAAAATTCCAAATCTTTGATATGGTGATATTTTTTTCGATTATTTGTTCTTTTTTTGCTTTCTTCTCACGTGACCATGCACCAATGTTGAAGTGAGTAATCTTAGGCACTTGTTATATGCAACAACTCTCTGGCGCAAATTCCTGAAATAAGGTCAAACACATACAAATTGTACATTAAACAAGACCTGAAGAATTGCTTTACAAAGCTCTCGTTTTCAATTACAAACACAAGTTAGCCTGAAAGTAAAAACTACATGTATTCACCAATCAACAATATACAAACTAGTAAACCTTGAGACTTACCACAGCAAGTTAAACAGCAAAATATCATCTGCAACCAACGATAAATTAAAGCAGAAGAGCACACATCTTGTAAAAATATCTATTGTGTGTTGCTATGGCAAAATATAAACAATATAATTGATAAAATGACAGCAAAGCCCGATAAAAGAGTGGTATTTTTGTTAATGGAATTTCAAGCAGGAGAAAGCAGGCTGCACAAACAAAACTGAATTTGAAGGCTGGAGCGAGTGAGCACTATGGTGACATTAAGTCCCGACTGTGTTACCACCAAAAATGCTGCATGTGTGAAATGAATGGACGGAAACAGTTATCTGCATGTGTGAAATGAATGGACGTAAACAGTCATCTATAATATTTATCATGTATTCATCGGTGTTCAGAAATAATTGAGCATCATGTAGCAATATGAGCAGACAAGATGTGAAATGATTTCTCCAAACTCGAACTGATCCACTCTGCTGTGATCTAATTCATTTAGCGTTGTGTTGATTTATGTAGACAAAGTGAATTAGCTTAATATGTCTTGAAATGATTTAACAAGTCATGCACAAACAATTTGTTAACTTGTTGGATGATTCATGCTGTTTTCAAACCATTTGCTGTGCTATTGAATTATACAATAAAACTAGAAATCATTTGACTGTGAAATGTGAAATCACTTGAGTAAACGTGAAATCACTCGACTAAATGTGAAATCATTCGACTAAATGTGAAATAATTCGACTAAATGTGAAATAATTTGACTAAATGTGCAAAGCCTGTGCTGAAACCAGTTTTTAAAAAAAGGTATGTCAGATCTCATTTGTATCACAATATCAGTGCTTATCATTTGTTTTGGAAACTTTATAATAATTCATTAAGAAAATTTACATAATTCATGAAGAATAAAAAAATATATTGTTTTGATTTTTTTTTTGACAATATTTAACTGCGAGACAACAAGGTTAAGACTGTAATGTTAGGTCGCCATTATTTCTGTGGCATATGGATGGCAATCATAAATTGATATGGTAGGGTATATGTAAATATTCAAAATAACCTAAAGGTTAGGGTTAGGGTTGTGGTAAGCCTAACCATAGTTTTCTTAATGTTAAGTTTTTCATAGTAGGCGACTCATTCTTTCTGCTGAACTATATTTATATATAAATGAAATATTAACATTTTCAATAATGTTCAGAAACCTTGTGATGTTTAGATGTAAAGAAAGGGAACAAACATGTCAAGTTCTATGGTCACTGCAGGAATAATATAACATTTGGATATTTACCCCACATGTCCCAGTTGTTCATGAATAAAAATCGCAGAAAAACCTCCATGTAGTGTACTTTTAAGCTTAAACTCTTGCAATAAAAGCTCGCTGTTTGAAACATCCCTTTTAATAAAAACAACAGTTGAGTAATTTGATCCATACTATGACGACATCATATCCTAAAAACTTTTCAAGGCAAGAATTTTAGATTTAGAAATTTTGCAATAAAAAAATACATGAAAAAATCTATAAAAATTTGTAAAAAGAACAAAAACCTTTTTGGCATTTTATATTCATTTTGAGCTATATAAGCTACCTTAAACCTATATCTATCTTTATTGCTATAATAAAAAAGATGGTAATTCATTGAACATGGTTGAGAATCTCATGCTAAGTGCCACACTTCACTTTGAAACCGATAAAATCTATATATTATAATATATTTTCTAAAGTATAGTAACAGTATGGATATAGATGTAAAAAAACTTCCTAGGCCCAGAGCCGGAAGTGGGCGTGGCCCCTTGTAGGTGACCACGCCCTCATTACTTCACCTGATTTTCAAAAAAAAACTCCATTTCAAAAGAAATTCCAACAAAATATTGTTGTCCACAGTTTTTAGCGACCCCCGATGTAATACTAAAGTATAGTATAATAGTATTAACAGCATGAATATAGACAAAAATTAAAATAAAATACTTACCAAGCTTAAAACCGGAAATGGGCGTGGCCGCTTGTGGGTAACCACGCCCTCAATATTTTACCTGAGTTTTTTCAAATTCCCAGGAAACCCCACCAAGAAATGACTGTCCGCAGTTTTGGCGACACCTGGCGTAATACTAAGGTATAGTAATGACTTGGAAATAGACAAAAAAATAAAATAAAAACTTCCCCAGCCTAAAACCGGAAGTGAGCGTGGTCCCTAGGAGTGACCACGCCCTTGGCACTCACATTAAATTTGATCAAAATCCGTTGAAACCCACTGAGAAATCTCTGTGTGAAGTACAGGTGACGCCCGGAAAAAAATTCGAAAAAAACAATTTGTGTTAATAAATTAATGTACGTATGTACCACAAAAGCATGCACAAATGCTCTTTGAACATCCGGGACAACGCCCATATGGTGACCACACCCTAAAAGTTGCACCACACCTTTTAAAATTAGATTTTAAAAGTTCCATGCAAGGCCATATTCCACAAACGACCATATTCCACTCAAGGCCACGTGGCCTTAAGGCCGCCTAAACTACTAACCAGTCTCGGGATTGTCAATCTAGTTTTCGCCAAACCCGATTTAGCGGTTTATGACACCTTGAGCAGTGCCTGTATCTTGCCTCACCACAGCATAAACTGCTGCGCACACCCCTCGTCCAATGGCGCCTCCGAATGAATGCAGTTGTCAATTCTCTGATGTGTTCCTGATAAGCAGGAACGCTTTGCGTGAAGGTGACTGAATTGGGCAACGATCCTTCCCACCATTGTCCTGCGTTTCGTCGTGACTGCTGGCACCATTAAGAATGTGACTTGTAGGGAATCATTGGCTTTCTCCTATCCGAGGTGGAGTAGCTTTGTTCGTGTCCCCGCAGTAGTTCTGTTTAGTTGTTACTTGGCCAACATAGTTTGGCGAAGAGGGCTTCATCCTCAGTGGACTCAAGTTCTGCAATATTTTAATTTCATTTATGCAACTTTTATTTACAAGCTTTTCCGTATCTCGTTGACACTCTTGGAGTATTCGAATTGAAGGGCATTTAGATGTTTTTGGAGAACACCATTTAAGAAAAAGGGCAAGGGTTCAAGACCAAACACACTGCAGGTGAACTGAAGCACCTCAATCTTGGTTGAATGCAGGTCCTTGAGCCAGTGAAAGCATTGTGCGTCACACTTGGCCTTGCATACTCGAACTTGCAGAAAGGTTTTCTGCATTTCTCCAGCCAGTGCCACTGGGTGAAACTGATTTCGGATCATGACTCCCCACATCAGATTGTGCAGTAATCACCCTGTTAACGGACACTCATTCAGGGACACTCATTAAGCTACCTTCCAAAAGATTTTTGTTGGTACGGGTCTTGCGTATTTGTTGGCACCAAGGATCATGTGTATGGGTAATGAAGCCTTTTCGTCATAATTGTCCAAGTTGACACCTTTCAAATGGGGGATATTCAGCTAAGATTTCTTTGTAGTGGGGATTGTTCAGGTGAAGTAGCTCTGATTTTTGTACCTTAGTTAGACTGACACGAAGTATAAATGTCTTATCAAGAGTTTCGATCTTGACATCATAAACATTCATCTTCCAGGTTGTAACTCTGGTTAACATGATTTGTCACATACCAACCGATTTGCGCTTCACACCAATCAATTCTATTGCCTTGGAAGAGGCATAGGAATGGCTAGCGCCACTGTCCAGCAGCACCCTAAATTTGTGCTCATTTTTCCGTACTATGACCAAAGGATGTACAACATTGAAAGCCCCCACAAAGTTGGCAGTCATACCCGGTTTTACAGGTGGTGGCGGATTCTTGTCACAAATGGAGATATGGTGTTTCCCCTTGCAGCTCTGACATTGATTCTTACTTTTACAGTCTGCAGCTCTGTGTTTACTGCCAGCCAGGAGTAGTGATCTTGTTGAAGTTTTATCATCTGTTCTTATCTTGTTGAAGTTTTATCATCTGTTCTTAAGAGAAAAGGATCTTTATACAGGAATTTAAGATTTTCTGCATTTCTTCCCCCGGTGTGCCACAAAGACTAATGCTGAAGGAGTGGCTGAGAGCATAGGAAGAAACTAAGTTGAAATACATAGTAATAAGCAAAGGGGTCTGGACATTAGTAATGTTGGATTGGAGGCCACGATTCACTGGAACGGACCTCCTATTCACTACGCCACAAAACTAGGGGAGTCAGCCCTGGACAGACATTTTGGAGGAAGATGCAGGTGGCACTTTTTGACCAAGAATAATAAGAAAGAGTTCCTTGTGACCAAAAGGTTGAAGCCAGAAAAGCCCAAACTACCATCTTTTTAAATTATGCAATATACTCATGTAATTGAGTAAACAACTAATAAAAACCCAAGTTGCATAATTCATGTATGTGACTGATGTGAGTGACCGACATCATTTTGAGGAGGGTTTTCAATACTTGAAATCCTACCTGGAGGAAGGTTGAAGTCTTTTTGCAACTCTGGGGTTGAAGAGCTTGCTCGCCTTCTTTATAACGAATTTTGTGTTCGCGTCATTGGGACAGCCATGCTTCAATTATCTCAAGTGGTTCAGATTGTTGATAATTTGGGTAACATTTCTGGTTTGAAAATCAATTTTGTCAACTTCAAACATTCCTACAACCAACATTGTGTTTCTCTTACACTTCATCTCCGTTCAGACATTTGCCTTTTGTAGACATTACTTGACTATTCTGTTTTGCACATCGCGGTTTATCCAATGGTCTTTTTGATGGCGTTTTACCTGTATGTCACAGAAGGCTTATATCCTATACCTCCCCAAAATCATTCGTGCTTTAATCTCAAAAAATACAGGAATGAATAATGAATTTTCGATTTACGAGGCCTGAACTTGCTCACTTGGCAACCTCACTGCGATTACCAGATCGTTTTTTGCGCAGAATTGGTACTGTTGCTGGCCAGCTAGAGGGACTTTGCATATTCTTATGCCATTCAGCATATCCTAATTGATTAATTGATTTGGTTCAAATGTTTGGTCAGCCAAAATCAGAAGTGAGCATGGTAGTCTTGCTGAGCATTGCATGTTGCTTAAATAACTTTAATGCACCATAGCTGGCTCCAGAAAAATTAATGGAAATTGTGAGAGCAGTCCTAGACAATGTATGGGAATTTGTTAATAGCACAGTAAAAGCTTAATAGACCATGATTATAAACCAGGTTTTTCACAATTTACTTTCATTTGCAGTGCATATTGTCCTCATAAGGAATGGGATTGCAAAAGAGTGACAACAAACTTTCGAAAAGAATTTGTACCTAATTTATGCTATTAATATTAACTTATCCCTTCAAAAGTGCTGGTTTTGTGGAAAATGAAGGAAGTTTCCTAGGTTGTGGAAACCCAGGTAAATATTGCTGATAATTTTCGTGCTCTGTTGTGAAATTCTTTCTTAATTGTTTTGATGTCTGTGGTATGCAATAATGGGCGTGAATATAATCATGATGACTATGTTTTATACTTTTATTATTATCATAATATTTTAACAGGGGGCCTAACTTGCAAAAGCAATTTTCAGTAGGGCCCTGATAAAACTATTACATCAATAATACAATGTCAATAAAAATTTATAAAAGTTCAATAAAAGTTAAAATAAGGAATAAAATAAGTATACAATTGATTACAATAAATCGAAAAAAAACATTTCGATAAGTATTAAAATATAAAAATCTAGAAATTAGTTACTAAAAGGTTTTAAAGCGAGCTAGTGTTTCAGCCTGCTTGATATGTCCTGGCACACTATTCCAGTCTTTTACCGCGAGCACAACAAATCTTTGCTGCCCCAAATCAGTCTTTGTTTTGATACCCAAAGTTTTTTTGAGCCTTGGGTGTTATAACCGTGATGGGCATTCTTTTGAAAGTCGTAGTCAAAATTAACCAGACTATTTTGACATTTATACTTTGTCACACGACGATGGAAACAGCGACGAATGACTAAAGGTTTCCATGCATGCTTATCAAGAGCCCGAGTGACTGATGGGTACTTAAGTAGATCTAATATGGTACGAGCAGTGTTGTTTTGAAGTACTTGAAGTTGATTCATCAAAACAGCATTATTTTTATCACCCCATACAATGTCCGCGTAATCAAACAACGGCAAAATCAAGCTATTATACAAAGTTATTCTTGCATCATGTGGAAGTAGATGTTTAATTCGTTGCAGAGCTCCTAGTTGCTGACAAACTTTCACAATTAGCTGGTCGATATGGTCCATCCAGGTCATGTTCCTATGCATAATAACACCCAGATATTTAAATGAGTCTTCATCATCAACTTGGCATCCGTTTATTTGTGGGGAAATCTGTTTTATCTTTGCAAGTTTTTGATTACTACCAAATATAACAAATTTACATTTGGTTTCATTTAATGTTGAAAGGTTTTCGTGTGAGCCACTGGCTTAATCTTGCTAGACCGGAATTTAAATTGTCTTCAATTACCGATACATCAGAAGAAGAAAAGTAAATAACAGTTCTCCCCATTGTTAGTAAAATCCTTGAGAAAGCGGTTCATTCACAAATGTATAGTTATCTACAAGACAATAAATTATTGTCGCCATCTCAATTTGGGTTGAGGCCCAAAAGTTCGCCTGAAATTGCTCTTGTTAACTTTACTGACTCAATTTTGGCAAATATGGATAGAGGATTTATTACAGGGGCAGTCTCAATCAATTTAACAAAAGCCTTTGATACCGTTGATAAAAAAATGTTTTTTTACTGGATTTAAACAGGGCAGTGACCTTTCCACATTTCCAAATATCAGGATACATAGAAGAGGACAGTGAGCGATAGAACAAATTAGTCAGTACAGGTGCATTGGCATAATCCTTTAACACTTTTAACAGAAGGGCACTAACATGATTGAGGCCAATAGCTTTATTGGTTTTCAACTCACGAAGATTTCTGTAAACAAATTGTTCATCAATAATACCAAAAGCAAATGAGGCCTGTGTATCATTGACAACTTTTGATGTATTGACCCAATGAATGATACTTGTATAGGCAAGACCAATTTGTAGACCAAAATTAAACCCATATACGCCACGATGCAGCAATGCTGAGGATGTCAGATTTGTACCCCCAACTAGAGATGCAGTCTCATGATGCTAATCGGGAAACCCTTTAGCCATTTATGGAGATCTGGCATACCCACATAGGGTTCATCTGAAGTGCCGATATAAAGGGGTAAATCTAACTGATGCTCAGAAACACTTTAACCGATCCATGAGTGCTGTGGGAGCTTGTGTCAAGTGGCCATTTAGAATATTTTGCTTTTAATGATTAAAAAAACTAAAGATTGGATTATATTCTGTTGGAAAGAGTTATGCAGTTTCATGCTCAATTTTCAATGCTATGGCATGCATTCATGGCTCCAATACTGCATGTTTCTTTGGTCTGAATCCCCCCAGTCTGGATGAATACTTTAGTCAGTCCTTGTAAATGTATTTGTTACAAGTTTATTGAATGTACAGTTAATGTAATTTATTGTTACATAGCTTGATAAAAAATATTTTAAAATAATTATTGTACATAGAAAAATAATTGAAGAATGTACAGTATAAATTGTTATAAATTTTTATTAAAAATTTTGTTGAAATTTGGTTCATCCTCTTGGAAATACATTTCAGCTTTATTAAGAAAAGTCGAAATACACCCTTCCCCATGGAAATTCCAAAATAATCAATTTTCCCCACAACCCTCCATAGAAATTCCAAAAGGACTTTAAAATTCCAAGGTTCCTTTACCAGGGCATAGTGACAGGAGATATTTGAAACAAAAGTACAATAGCCCATTGCAAAACTGTGCATAAACATAAAAGCCCACAGAAAATTTAACATTGGCAGATGAAAATATAAAGTCATAAGTTGTATTACTTGAAAGTTCACATTTAAGATTGTTTAAACTTATTCGTAAATGTTTCAAATAAATTAAACATGGGCTTTTGTGATTTCAATTGCATTTTCATTTTTCTTCCATCATTTGCTTCTGCATATTCTGCTGTACATATAGTCTTTGTTTTTCTAACTCCACTTCTTCCTTGCTGATTTTCAGTTGCCTCTCGCCATTCTCTGTATTATCTTTGTTGCTGTCATTTAAAGTATTCAAGAACCTCTGTGTTCTTCCTCTTCGTCCTGGAGCCTGAAGTCTTTTTTCTTTGTTTTGTCCATTTTTTTGCATGCTTTTTCTTGCATTTTTTCTGCTATTGTCTTTTCTTTTCCGCTTTATCTGACTCTAATTGCTTCTCTAGCAGGAAGCCATTTTCACATTCAAACATATGGCGGTAGATATCCATCAACAATTCAATTTTTTTGTCAATCTCGGTGTCCATTCCTGTTGCTCTTGCTTCTTGTGATTCTTGTTTTTTAAACAAATGGATAAATTAGTACCCAAAAAATCTAGTATTCACTGCTGGTTGGTTGAGGCTGGGAGGAAAACCAGAGTATTCTATCTCTTTCAAATTTTCAGCGACGCTTGCATAATCCTCTCCATGCTTGCGAGAGCCATGCTTCTATTTATAAGGGAGCGATTGCAGAATACCCCTCCATTTGTAGGCTGCATTATTGAGTGGATACGTGGATACTTGGCTACACAGTGACTTAAAATTAAATGATTTAATTTACTAAGGTATAGGAGATATGGAGTGGATGCGTAGATACTTGGCTATGCAGTGAGTTCAATTAAAATGACGTAATTGAATAATGTGGAGACAGTATTGATATATAAGTAGATACCATAACCCATACACTAAACCTGACCCTGAGGCTCAAGCCATAAATGCCTTTCACATTTCCTGGGTAATTATGTTTCTATGCATTCCCACCTTTTTATCAACCAAGTATTGCAAAAAGTTTCAGAAGAGAAGTCAACAGGCATAATGGTAGTTCCACACTGGCCTACCCAGGCATGGTGGCCATGTCACTAATATATTTTCAAACTAATATGTTTGTTAATCAAGTGTCCTCTTATTAATCCCATTTCTCCAAATGTAGGGACAGCAATTGATTTTCTACATAAATTTTACAAATATGGACTATCCTATAGCACATTGAACACAGTTCGCTCAGCTCTATCTAGCGTTATCCACCCAATAGACAATTTCACATTCGACAACCACCCACTAGTGACAAGATACATGCAAGGAGTGTTTGTAAATAGACCAGCACTACCATGTTACAAACAGATCTGGGATGTGTCTGTATTTATAAAATACTTAAAATCTTTCGAGGATAATACACAACTACCATAATACACAACTACCCTTCAAGATCTGACTATGAAGACAACCATGTTGCTTGCCCTTGTTACAGGACAGCGTTGCCAGACCACACAGGGCTTGGACATTGCACATGTGATTAAAAGTGATGACTTGTGGTCTTTTCATATAAATAAACTGTTAAAAACCACTCGTCCTGGAAAGCATTTCCGATAGATTGAGATAAAATATTTTACAGAAGACAAAATGATATGCCCAGTAACTGTTCTCAAAGAGTATGTGCCAAGAACGCTACCTATATGAAAGGATAGCTCTCAATTACATCTGAGCTACCAGAAGCCACACAAACCAGTTTCATCAGAAACCATTGGCAAATGGATCAAAAAGACTTTAAATTATAGCAGGCATAGAGTATTATGGCACATTACAGTATTTGGCACATTACAGTATTTGGTGCTCACAGCACAAGGTCAGCATCCACATCTGCCACAAAGGTTAGCAACATGGCAATCAGTACCATTATGGGCGCAGCTGGGTGGTCGAACATGAAAACTTTCAGTAAATTTTATAACAGACCAATTGAAAGTAATCAAAAAGAAAATTTTGGGCATAGTCTCTTAAAAATTGTTAAAGTTGTTTAGCATGCATAATGTTGATCATTGTTCCATAGCAAACTAACCAATGACAAAGTAGAATTAAAAAATTAAATGAGACTTACCTGTAAGGTGAAGTTTGATTGAGATTCTACGAGTTATTGGTTAGGAGCGAAGGAGTCACGGACCCACCCTATGGTTTTACCCAGCCTTAAAGCTTTCAGCTTGTAATAAATATAAATGACCATTCAAACTCCTTTTGAAGACTGCCGCTCGATCCTTTCCATGCTATCTGGCCATGTTGCCAACCTTCGAGGCAGAGGTGGATGCTGAGCTTGTGCTGTGAGCACCAAACGCTGTAATGTATATGCCTGCTTTAGTTAAAGTTGTTTTGATCCACTTGCCAATGGTTTCTGATGAAACTGGTTTGTGTGGCTTCTGGTAGCTCAGAAGTAATTGAGAGCTATGCCTTCGTATAGTTAGCGTTCTTGCCACATACTCTTTGAGAACAGTTACTGGGCATATCATTTCATTTTCTGTAAAAGATTTGATCTCAATCTGTCCAAAGTGCGAGGTGCAATCTGTCCAGGTCGAGTGGTTTTTAACAGTTTATTAATATGAAAAGACCACAAGTCATCACACTAAATCACATGTGCAATGCAAGCCCTGTATGGTCTGGAAACGCTGTCCTGTAACAAGGGCAACCAATGGTAAGTTGTGTATCTGTTTGTAACATGGTAGTGCTGGTCTATTTACAAACACTCCTTGCATGTATATTGTCACTAGTGGATGGTTGCCAAATGTGAAATTTGTAGTGTTTTGCCTTTGAAAACCGAATAAAAACTGGATACCTCGCTTTGTAAAATGAAAGCTATATTTCTAAATTCAAGAGCCCCCGAGAGCGAGAGCGTAACATGTGACATACATTTAATAATTAACTAGGGGCCTAGTGCCCATAGAGGGGCTAGACACTACATCTCTCCCCATTTTGAATAAAGTCTGATTTGTCCTTGACTTGGACTGTCTTTAACGAAATGTCAACTTTAACTTTAAACTACTAAATACGATTATATATTGTTCATTGAAATCAAATTGTCTAATTGATCATCAGTTATAGCCGAGTCTGTTTGGTGGTACTCTTTGACGTTGGGATCGCCTGAGTTGAGGAGGAGCCGCCGGTGGTGGTTGATTCGTAAGGATCGGATCGTAGTCTTCGTCGTCGGTGTCATCGTTTGGCACTGGGATATTTCCGATCTTTTTAAAGAATGATATGTTGCGGGTCGTTTTTTGGGGACCATGTTTTGAAGTGACCATGCTTCCTTTTATGGCTACGACAAGGAATGGACTTGGGTCAAAAGCAGTGGTCAGCTTGTTCGCTTTCGGTCGTTGGACTAAAACTGTATCTCCGACCTTTATTTCACTGGCTTTCGAATGCCGTCTTTGATCTGCGTATGTCTTCATCTTCGATTTTTTCTTGGTATCGCGATCTTTGATGGAAAGATAGCTCTCGCTTTCTGTGGTATTCGAGAGCTGAGGAAGGGGTGTCTTTAACTCACGATTGTTCAGGGCTTCGGATGGTGACACATTAGTCGTGCTGTGAGGAGTTGCCCGGTACTGACGTAGGAAGACATTCATTTCTTGTTTCCAATTTTTCTTTTCCAGATGGGCTGTACGAATTGCTTTTCCGAGGGTTCGCATGAAACGTTCGACCTCGCCGTTGGCTTGCGGCCAATAAGGGGTAACCTTCCGATGATGGAACCCAAGATAGTTGGCAAACTGTGCAAAGTCATTGCTGTGGAAAGGTGGGCCGTTGTCGGATTTGACAACGTCGGGTATCCCTTGTCTCGAAAAGATACCGTCAAGTTTCGGGATGACCGCTTTTGCGCTTGTTGATGTGAGTATTTCAACTTCGGGAAATCTGCTGAATTCATCGATCACCACGAGTAAGACTTCGCCAGAGGGAAAGGGACCAACAAAGTCCATAGCTACTTCTTTCCACGGACCCTTGGGTAATTGCGTCATTTTTAACGGGATTGGTTTTGGTAAGGTACCTTGTGTTGCGGCTTGACATGGAACACAGTTTTTGATTTGATCTTGGACGGCCTTATCGATTGAGGGAAACCAAACTTTCTCGTGTAGTAACTGCTTGGTCTTCACGATTCCCTGATGACCAGCGTGTGCCAATTCAATAGCTTGGTGTTGGAGTGATTGTGGGAGGACTAGACGCATTCCGCGGAGGATTAAGCCATTGCACACAGACAGTTCATCTTTAACGTTATGATACGGCTTGGTTGCTGGATCAGACCAATTTTTTTTCTCAATTGCTTGTGCAATCTTCTGGAGGGTGTTGTCATTCTTGGATTCTTCCTTGACTTCAGAAAGGGTCATAGCTTTCGGAACTATGTTGTTGCAAAGGTAACGAATGTAATGTTCTGCAATGTTATCTGGGATTGGAGCAGTTTTGTCTTGGTGACGACTCATGAAGTCAGCTGGGTTAGCATCATCTTTTCCAGGCCTGTATATGATTTCGCATTGGTATGGCATTAATCTCAATTTCCAACGGTCGATTCTGGCAGATGTCGATTTTTGACTTTTGAAAATCCCAAGTAAGGGCTTGTGATTTGTGAGAATGGTGAACGTTGCACCGTATAAGTAGAGGTGATAGTGCTCAGCTGCCCATACGACTGCTAGCATTTCTCGTTCTGTTTGCGAGTAACTGGATTCTACTTCGGAAAGCGCACGGCTGCCATAACTGATAACTTTTTTTTCTTGCATTAGAATTGCTCCGAGACCAGTAGGGCTTGCATCAACGACCACTTCAGTGGGCTTTGTTGGATCAAAGTAGGCCATGACCCGGTCGCTAATCAATTCTTTCTGCAATGTTCGAAAAGCAGACTCTTCTTTTCGATCCCACTTCCATGGGGCGTTCTGATGGGTCAGGGCACATAAGGGAGCAGTAATGGTAGCATAGTTCGGGATAAAACGCGAAACGTATTGGGCCATACCAAGGAGGGATTTCACTTCACTTGGGCTCTCTGGTGGTTGCGTGGTCTTGATAGCATGAATCTTCTGTGGTGCAGCTTTAATACCATCAGCGCTGAAGGAGTGCCCGTAAAATATCACTTCTGAGGCGGGCATTGTTGTCTTGGAGGCAGGTTAAAACGTGATTCAGGTTTTCATCATGTTCCCTGACGTCGCGACCATACACAATAATGTCATCGGAAATGTTCTTGCACCCCGGCAGTCCAATTAGGACCTCGGCGATGGAGTGCTAAAATATTTCTGACGCAGCATTGATTCCAAACATTAATCGTTTGTATCTTCGGAGACCAATATGGGTGGAGAAAGTTGTGATATGACGGCTTGCAGGGTCAAGTTCGAGTTGATGGTACCCAGATGTGAGGTCTAGTGTGCTAAATACAGTGGCACCATTCAGGTCTGTGATCAGTTCGTCTAGGGTTGGCATGAGGTGTTTCTCCCGCCTCACCGCTTTATTGGCCTCGCGCATGTCAACACAGAGGCGGATTGCGCCAGTCTTCTTTGGCACAACAACAACAGGGCTGACCCAAGGGGTGGGTTCATCTACTTTCTCGATAATGTCTAGTTCTTCTAAGCGTTGAAGCTCAGCTTCGACATCTTTACGGATGTGAAATGGAATACGGCGGTGGGGTTGTTGTTTGGGCTGGACATCTGAATCTATATGTAGCTTAATTACTTTGTCCTTGATTTTCCCAATACCATCGAACAAGTGCTGAAATTGGTCTTCTGGAGAGGTGGTGGGGGTGTTCAGTGCTGTGTTTACAGTGATTTTTAGGATTCCGAGGCTTTCGGCTGTGTTGTTACTCAAAAGATTTCCGTTTCCGCCTTGCGTTACATAAAAGGTTGCCTGGATGACAGTGGACTTAAAGCGAATGTTTGTAGTGAACATTCCAAAAGTGATAACTCAATCTTTGAGCCATATGCATATATCTTGGACCGCGGTGTGGTGAGCACAATGCTTTGATCTTGATTTCTAATTTTGTCATAAGTCAACTCATCAATAATATTGACAGAAGCACCTGAGTCGATTATGGTCTTGACTGGTTCCTTTGCGATGTACACTTCACATAATGGTGATGGAGAGGGTTGTTGGTTGTGTTTCACTGTGAATATGTAGTCAGGGTCATCCATTGGGGAGTCATCAATTTGTCGAACCGCTCTATGTTTAGGTTTGGATCGGCAGACCTTGGCGAAGTGACCACTTTTGCCGCATGATCGACACTCTTTGCCTTTGGCGGGACAATCACCTGTGTGGGGGAAAATTCCGCCACAATTACGACATTGTTGCCTTGGAGTGGGTGGTGCAGGTGGGTTTCTGTTGTTGTCAGGTGGAATGAGAGGTTTGGATATTTTCTGGTGGTATGTCGATTTCGGGAGTTGGTTGTTTGGTTTAGTTTTATACTTTAGGGCATTCACTTCAGAGGTACCCTTTTCTACAACTGCAGCTTGCTCTTCACTGCGTTCATGTGCACGACCAGCAGCAAGTAGATTTGCCAGGGTTGGGTTGTCACGTAGGGCTTGTCGCCGTAATTTATGGGACAAACATCCAATGATTATTTGTGTTTTCACTTCTTTATCTACGTTTGTAAAATCGCAGGTTTGCGCTAGTCGTCTGAGTCGGGTGTGATAGGCATCAATGATTTCGCCTTGCTGTTGTTTAGCCTGGCGAAAATTGTACTCTTCAAAAGCCGTGTTTGCTTGAGGAATAAAGTATGTGTTGAGGGCGTCAATTGCTTTTTTACAGTCCTTGTCTTCGCCAGTGTCAGGTAGGGTGTCAAATATTTCATCTACTGCTGGCCCAGCATAGTGTAATAAGAGGGCGTGTTGTTGTTTTGCTTCCGTAATATTTGTTGCTATAAGGAGTTGTTCGAATCTAGCGAGATATTTTTTCCATCTTGGGCCAATGTTGCCATCTATGTGCACATCAAACGGTGGAAAGTCAGGTAAGGAGACACTTGAAACAGCCATGGATATAAATTATGTATTTTGTTCAAGCGCTTTGTTAAACAAAATATGTAAATTCGTTGAGTTTACAAATTGGCGCGTTCGCACTTTGGAACTGTATTTTGCCGTTTTACTTCAGGTATTTTAGTGATAGCTTGTAGAAAATCGATCCTCGTCGCCAGAATGTAGTGACCTATCCGGGAGAACTTAAGACCTGGAATTGTCGACCATTTTATGAGACAAAATGTGCATGTCAACGCCGCTATTTAACTTGTGTTCTTGCTGTAGCTCGTTGGTTTTCGGCACATCCACTACGTCACAAAGTGGGAGCTCCAACAGAAATTTGGTGCCGAGACATGTTCAAGTTGGAAGGAAATGCAAATTTTGTTCCTGTTCAGCGAATTTATTGTAAATTTGTTCCAGCATATGAAGATATTCAATGTGAGCGTGTCCTTGTGGTTTGCCCTAGATTCAATGCTAAAATATTCCACCCCATGTAATTGGCATATTCATACCAAGACCCTTGATATGAGTGAAATTATATGGTATGGTTGCTTTGTTGCATTTTAAGCGATAATGCTTAGCCAAAATAGCAACTGCTAAATGAATTAGAGTACCCAATTTTAGTGTTTTCTCCCTTAAAATGACAGACTTGAAGAAATTAAGAAGCACAAGACTATTTAAGGACAGGGAATTTCCCTACAATTCCGTTTTCATGTTTGTTGGGTTTTTAGCAAATATCAAACTGAATTTCACAGAAGTGTTGCTGTTTGCAGGTATACACATTTGTGAAGCTATCAATGTTTTTTCACAAAAGGAATTTTTGTTTGGTAAATTTAGTTTAAACTATGCTTTTTACAACGAGAAGTGCGGTAAAGTCATCACTATAGGTTCATTCACTACTCTATGATTCTTCTGCCTTTCTTTTATTGCTCCATTTTGTGACTGATACAATTGAAAACATTATATGCGATACAGGCACTCAATCCAATTGCAGAGTTGAAAATTATAATAGTTAATGTGTAAATGCTATATTGCCAATTGCCATATAAAGGCCTATAAAGTTTCAATAGTATACGACGAAGTAAATTTTATTGTGGAAAATAGCAGGATTATATATATTTAGCAAAGCTTTGTGTTTGGATCGTTATCAGTGCAATAGCCTAGGCTATTTAGTCATGTAAAAATTGTAATAAATGTATCTGACTCCTTCAACCTAAGCAATGAATTCTCATGAAAAAGGGCAAGGGCGCACCGTGTGAAAATGGAGGTCTTTATGATGTACGCGACATTAAATATCTGCGTTAGTCGTTTTTTACACACATGCCTGGTTTTTTAAAGAAATTTTGAAGTGCACATAGTTTAAAGGGAAATGTCACTAAGCAAAATCTGTTTGAGGGGATGGGGGTGGCTGGAGGGCAGAACAAATACAAACCCCAACATAGTTTTGTCACAGTGGTGAGTACCAGACAAAATTGATCAGTTTTGCAGATATTTTTCCTCAGAAAACTTGTGCCTCTTTATAAGATGGAATTTTCTGCCTGCTATGAAAGATTTCACATCCAAAATTTTCTCTTTGGGCAAACTGACCTATTTCCCACTGATGACAACTGTTTTTCAGACTGTTTTTCAGACGAAACAAATAATACTGTGGTTCCTCACTCTAATTTTTTTTCACTCTACAATTTGTTTGTAAGGAAGATGGGGGGTGCACATTTGTGTTTTTAGGACTGCATAGATTTAGAACTGCACTTTTTTGGGGAAATGCATGTTAAAAACCCTAACCGGCGTGTGGAAAAGTACAGGACGTCTAACATGAAGTACAGTGAGTTCTGCGAATCTGCACCCACCGATTGCGCTTGTGGTCGCCTTATCTGAATCAATTCAAACACAATTGTATTAAATTTCTGCTTACAAATGTTATAAAGATTTTTATCGATTCACTGTATGTAATAATATTTCATTCAAAGATAAGAAAGGTGCTACTAAATGTATTATATAATGTGTTCAAAAGTTATACAAAGGATAACTGAATTTGCATGTTTATTTCTCATTTTTTTGTCAGGAGGGGTGCAATAATTTGGCGGGAAAAATATAATGTTTATGAGCTTATTTGTTTAATAGTTCTTTTATTTGGTGCCTTCAAGCCCTCTAGCAGATTTAATAGTGTATTTATAAGATACTCTCAAACCCCCTAGCAGATTTAGTCCCCAAAAAGTCAACCAACTGTTTGGCATGCTTAACAGATCATGGCAAAGCATTTAAAAGAAAAATGGCAGCAGTACAAACGGAAAAGCCGGATAAGGTGGAGAAAGAAAAAGAAAAGTGAGCCAACCGCAAAAGGCAAAGTGGATCAAGACAATCAAGAGGCAGAGATAAATACTAGCCAGCTGACATACCTGGATACTGAGAATATTGAATTCAAGCCCAGCAGCATTAAAGATAAATGTGAAAGAGATTTTGACAAACATTTAGAGAATGATGGATTATATGTTCATATGATGAAATATTTTAGGAAAATAAATGGATTTTTAAGATTTAAGAAAATGATTTAAGAAAGTATCCAAAGGCGACTTTAGTTGCAATAACCTGCTTACATACAAGTACAGCGAGAAAATTAAAACATTTGCAGTAAATATATAAATTTTAGTTCCTTTCATTTCTTCGGAAATCATCTTCTCAAGAAAGATGTTGTAGTCACAGGAATGTCAATTTTTTGTGTAGGCACATAGCTATATTTACAAATCTTATAATTTTGGGTGAAATACATGTACAATGCTGCTGGGTTGATTGCTGGGCTAGTGACTGTTATTGTGTATACTTAAACCCAATTTAGCTTCATGATAGTAAGTTGTTTTACAGTACATTCATTTTGAAACTGAGAACATTTCTAATCATGAGAACAAAGAGGTTGTAGCCTAAAGTATTGTATTTTTTTCTCCCATGTAAAATCTCACTAACCACTGAGCTTTTGGACATACACAAACAAGCCAGTCTTTATGCTCTGACTTTATTTGGATTGACCATTTTATTAGATCTTTAAAGGAACTTTTGTCAGTGAGTAACTGTTATTGTGAAGTTAAATTCTATTTAGCTCCATTATACAGTATTGAGAGTTAATCTGAATCCCTTTGCAATCAAGCAAATTTATAATTACGAGAGCAAAGAGGTGTTACATATATATTTACAAAATCTCACTAACTTTTAAGCTTTTAGATAACCTACACAAACAAAATCTTTAAACTGATGGGTTAATTTGGAGTGATCATTTTATGAAATCTTCAGAGCAACTTTTGTCAGTAAGTGACTGTTATTGTGTAGTTATAAATCCAATTTAGCTCCATGATTGTGAGTTTTCTACATTCTTTTTGAAGCTGAGTAAATTGAGAACAAAGAGGCTGTAGCCTACATTTAACTACTGATATTTTACAAAATTGTACGCTTCAGGATAAACATACTACACTGGGATTGAATTTGGAATGATCATGAGATCTTTATTGTGAAGCTAAATCCAATTTAAATTATAATGATTAATGTATGAGATTCTGTCATTCTGCCCATTGCCTAATAATTACTCTTTCTTATTTATAGTTGTGTATCCATGTTTGTCTGAAAGGTAAATGTCAGCAAATAGGAATATTATAACATTTACATATGGTTTACAAGAAAGAAATATAATATCTACACAAATTTTTCCCATCTGGCAAATTTCATGTTTGCTTCGAATTTGCATCATAAGAAAATATGCGAAAGACAGTATATTTTCACTATGGCTGCAAATATATGTCAAATCATGCACAAACTTTAACTTTACAATTCTGTGTAAATTTAATCTAAAATATTTTGAAATATGATATTTACACATTTTTATCTTCCATTTACCATGAATTAAACATATAAGTTTGCCGATATTTAACCTCCATGGTAAATATATTTCAAATATAGTGCTCTATTTTCACACCATATTTGCCTTCAAAGTAAACTTATGAAAATCCAATTTTTCATGCCGTGCTAGTGAATCAATTTTGGTCAAGATGGCACAAAGAGTTCCTGAGTTCCTGTATTCCCTGCAACCGAGGCAAAGGTGATCACACCTACATCATAATATGCGAGTGGGTGATATCGTGTTGTTGTTGGAAGACGTCCAGAAGTTAGTGTTACTTCTAAAATGTGAAAATCATAACATCAAGAATTAGAGATTACCCGACAGAGAGCCTTATGGAACAGTACAAACAAACATGTTACGTTTTCAGTTTAAGTTACTTAGTTTATTTAGTAAATCATTTAAACAAAACAATTTAGGGAAGCCATGTAACTGTGGGCTCGCTTTGGAACCAGCGTGTTTAGCTTTGTTTTGTGTTAAAAAAAGTTTTCGTATGGCAAGGATGGACCTTTGTATTGCGATATTGCGTAGATATTCATAGTATGTCTTAACTATAATATATGTTAATTAGTGTATAGCTAACAAAGAGAGGACATTCAATAAGTCTTGTTATCATTTTGGCTGTGTTCAACTTGCCTTTGATACATTTTCTTAGGGTATATTCGACTTATACTTAAACTTACTCTATTATTTGTACTTATAGTTTTACATCAAGTTATAGTATATTATAAAGAGCTTATGTGCAATCGTATGTGTGCACCTCTTATGCGATATCCCTAACTTGTCAGTTCAAGCAAACAATCTTGGCAACCAAGCTTTACACAATTAAAACAGTGAGAAATATACCAAAAATTGCGTGCCGGGAGTTACAATGACCGTCTTACAAACCAAGACTTAGCATACTAAGGAGGCACAATGTCAATGCAGGTTAAAAAATCCTTTATTCATTTTTTTCCTGGAAATACCATGTTTTCACAATAAATTCATTCTGTAAGGTTATTTATCATCCACTGTTGACCAACCATCCATGGTGTGTAACATCCGGATAATCTACGATAGGATGCAGGGCCTTTTGCCAAATGGCTGCTTCATAAGCAGCTCGCTCGCTGCGCATGTTTACCCAGCGCATCTTTCGGACATGGCATTTGAAACTGAATATCCCCCAAACTGAATATCTTAATAAATCTTGGTTCATTGACCATGTCAACATCTGGTTGCTTGTAGAGATGACACCCAAAAACTTCTACTGCTCGTTTTAAATTCAAACTTGGCGAGAAGGAGGATCCTAAATTTGCAATTGAATCTAAAAATTCAGGGTATCGATCAACAACCTGAAGGCAGGTAAGCTTTCCTTTTCCTTGAAAAAGCACTGGTACTACCACAGCCTAAATTAAAAACAAGAAAAACATCATGCTGGTACGGCATTCAAAGTTGAAAATTACTGCTAGGTAGCCATTAGTAGAAAATGGATACTGTAATTATTCGAATGAACGCTGCAGCGTTTATTTAATTTTTAGCAATTAATATGCGGGGTTTATTTAAAGGCGGCGTTTAATGATCTTTTTACTTTTTCCTGCGGCATTAATTCGAGGGCAGCGTTTATTCGTGGGAGGCGTTTATGCACCGATCAAAATGAAGGTGTTACATCCCCCCCGGGCAAGGGTTGGGCATTTGACGAAGTTTATGTTCCCCAGGGGCGGGAACTTGTATAACTACAAACTTTTACGCGTGGGGTATTTGCCTTAAGGAAGGGGATTTGAGCAGCTCTTTATGCCAACCTTACACAAAGTACTCTGATAACCGAGTACCACTGTGATATAAACTGTGGATAGCAGTAAACTCGTCTTTTTAAAACGTTGCAAAAACGTTTTTTAACATTTTTGAAAAATATTGAGCTTGAAAATATGGATAAATTTAAAAACAAGGACATGGAATTTGTGAAAGCGTGGTTGACAAAGGAAGGCCTGGAAAAGCTTGTAAACATTTTTTCAGGTTTGTATTTAATATTTTTTTATCAAAATTAAAATACAGTATAAAAAGTACTCTACTTTTGTAAAATCATTGCTTATGTTTTTTTGGTACGTGGTAGAGATACTGGGACGTTTTTTGTAACTTAACCAAGTTTTATATTTAAAACGTGTAGTTTTGCATATTTGTTCAAGTATTATTTAATAGTTCTATAGCTCACAGATTCATTTATTTATAGTTTTACAAGCTTTTCATGTACTATATACAGCATGAGCGGCCATGTTCAAACTATAGTTTTTAAGCTCAATCGCACTTCTTATGATTTTTTTCACACTATACATCTGTAAGTAATTGGACCAATGCGAATATTTAAAATGGACTGTGTACTTTTTAAATATATTAGCTTGTGGGTTCACCACATATTTATAAGGTTAAAAAAATAAGGTATGACAGATTGTATTGGATTCAACCAGAAGATTAACTAAGAACTAGAGTTGCTAAAATGTCTTATTTTACATAACACATTGTAGAGAATGAAATTGATGGTGATGCTTTTTCAATGTTAACAAGAGAAGCAATCAAGGAGCTCATTCCAGTTGTAGGTCTAAGGCTAAAGTTCTGCAATGCATTCAGTCAGTTAATATCAGCGTCTGCTCTGTGTATTTCAAACTCTCAAAGTCAAGGAGAAGAAGAAGATCAGGGAGGTCAAGTTAGGGCTGAATCTTCAAAAAAATACTATAGCATAAGCAAAGAAATAACTGTGGAGCATTCTAAAATTTTTGGTCGTGGCAAAGATTCTTCATCACTGACCGACTGGCAAAAGGCTGTCAACGCTAGCGCGTTTGAAATTACAAGTGAAAATCCAGGTTTGTTATATGAGAGCCACTTTGAAATTGAAGGTGGAAGATAGAGCAAGAGCTACTTACATATTTAAAAAAAAGGCTGGATCGCGGTCTGTTTTTACAACTCAAACCCCTAAAAGACTGAAAATCGACGTGACTGAACGAGCTGAGAAAATTGCTTCTACTACAACAAACATAGAAGAAATAAATAAACATATTACAACAAAGCAGAATATTGTGAGTTGTGCAAATTCGACCAAAGACTATTTCCTATGTGCAAAGTGCAAACAGAGATAAGAGGACTTTTAAAGAAGAAAGAGCGATTGGAGAAAGAGTTGAAAGTTTATCAGAAGAAAGAGGCACGAAGTAAGTGTTATCAAAAATCAAAGAAGAATAAACAACCATCGACAACCACGATTTCTGAAGTTTCTTTACCTCGAAAAGATGTACAGTCGGTTGACATAAGAACGCTTTTTGCTAGGAATTCCACAGAATCCCCAGCAACAAACACGCCAACTTCTTCCGTTGGAAATGGGAGTACACACTCAGCCATAATTGTGGATGACGGCGTTGCACAAGAAAGTAATGATGAAAGCGAGGACAGAGAGACTCGTGAAGGTGATATAACAAATACAGAAATATTCGCAGATGATAACCCAATGATGAAATGTGTGAAGACATTACGGATAATAAAGATACATCCGAAGACGAAAATTACTTGAGAGCCACCGATACGTGGTCAGAATCAGGAAAGAATGATGCAAAAAGCAATGAAAATAGTCCCCTATCAGATTGCGTCGAAGATTCTTTTTTATTCCAGGAAGCCCCCATTCACATGAAGACAATGGGGGCTACAACAAACCAGCAAATATAGACTACCTAGTACAAGTGTTGAGACGAGAAGAAAAAGGACAATTGACAAACGTTGTTTTACATGATGTTTTTAATGTTAAAGAAAGCCTTTTTCAAGGACTAACACTAGCAGAATATGCCATTGCAAAACAACAAAATTGTCAAGACTATCACCGAAAATACTGCAAAGTAAAGTGTCGGGAAATGGTAGAAGCCTGCAAAATATTATTGGAGAAAAAGGCGGAACCATTATCAAGCCTGTGGAGAAAGGCGTTTAGCACACCATACGATAGTGAAAAGGCACAACGCCGGGTACTACAAATGCCAATTGCAGTATTGAAAGTGAATAGTTGTTGCGTTGTAGTAGAAAAAAGAACTGATGGCTGTTACAACACACTATTGACCGAAATTACTCAATCTACGCAAAAGGACCAAGTTGTTTTACAGAGAGACGCAGATATGTCTAAAGATGAATTTTTTTCCCTTCTAAATGCTTTGCCAAACAACACAGAGAGAGAAAGAACAAAGCACCTCCTAGCCTCATCTCATAACCTATCTCATAACCTATCCGTCAAGGCGGAAAATTTGGAGTTAAGAACTCAAGAAAACGAGCTGAAATGGTCCATGCATATGTTCAAAATGTCAATCATATTAAAAGTAAGCACTTACACTTTGCAAAGGTGGAGCAAAACGTGTTTCTCAAGTCAATTGGGAGAGATCCAGATTTATATTTATCAGGTAGTGATAGCTCCGATTCTGACACTGAAGATGATGATAACTCGACAGCCTTTGATGACATCTGTTGTAACCAGCAGACTCCAAGTAACTCGCCCGAAACTGACATCTCGTACAGTGGTTCAGAAATACGATGGGAATATGTTCCAACACCGCTGGATGTGGCTAACTCTGTAGATTGCGACAAAGGAGTAAATCATTTACCTAGACCTAACAACGCAGAACTTGTAATGAATGATCAGCAAACGGAAAATTTACCACCTATGCTCGATGTGAACAATGTTCTAAGCATCCTTCGAGAAGCTGGTTGGAACTGGTTCGCATTTGTTGTCAATCTGGAGTCAATGTTCATTGCTCAAGGGCACACTCAGGAGATGTTAGACAAATTCTTAGTGAACTTCTCTAATGAATTCCCTACTTTCAATTTAAGTGATGCCGAGTTAAAGTTGGTTAATTCATCTCGTGAAGTATACTTATCAGAGATGATGCGAAAAGAAGCAGTGGCTAAGGATGATAGATTGTGTGAAACAACATCCAGTGCAGCCGGACTGAATATGAAAAGGAAACCGACAGAAAACATGAATTCAATTGAACGGAGACATCCGGACATCAGGGAAGTTATGGAGAATATAGCCAAAGCAGCCGATGTAGGAGCGGATAAATGGCGTAGAACTGGCGTATATACTTTTACAGAAAGTCGTAAGATGGGGCAAAAGATGACCTACAAATTATTACAAAAAAAAACTGATTGAACATTATGGAGAGAAAACTAGTTACGGAACTGTTGTTCATCTGAATTCCATGTGAATATGAAATTCTCTCATCTCACAGTCAGTGTCAATTTTAACACAAAACATACTCATGTCCAACTTGAAATCAAATGAACTCATCTTTTCAAAGTTTACTTGCCTATCAACCTTTTCACCTTGAAAATATGAAGTACGCAAGCAGTGTAACATTTTTCTAATAATGGTTTGTAAAAACCCAATAAAGAATTTATCTATTCTTTCACTTTATCCTACCATCAGTATTGGTTACACTCTAGATCGAAAAAATCGAAATGCCAAGTTATTTTAACTCATTCTCAACAAATGGAAACTTATGGAAACTTATCCTCATAGTCAATCTCTTCGGAGATCGGGGAATCGATTCCCTTATTCAAAGATAGCCTTTAAACAACCATCCTCGTCCCCAGGGCCTAGCTCCATTGCCCTCCACATAGTTCCTGGGATACGCTGTTGATCCCCTTCATCATGATTGACTCGTTAGCTCTAAAAGAATGTTGCGGCGATAATTTTACTGCAAGTCACTGACAACAAACATGGCGGCTGGTAAAGAGCGGGCCTTTTACATGCTCTTTAGAATCCAGAATGTATAAAACAGCGAACTGGGGTATAAAAGCGGAAGACAAATTACCTTTATTTAAAAGACATTTATACGAACTGGAAAAAGTCGTATGTTATTCATTTTGAACCTAAAAGAAAAAAACCACTTGGTTAAGCATGCTATGAAACAGCTATCGAAGTCAACGCCAAATGATTTCATTGATTTGATTGATTTTGGCGGTGAAATTGCCAATCAACTATGAGTTTTATGCTAGTTCAACAAGCTGATCATCTCAACAACTGCTAAATACAACACATTTATTGTCATTGACAATATTTATTACCATTTACAACGCTCTTGGTCCATTACAGAAAACATTTTTGTTCATATCTATATGAAACGACGTTTTTTTAAACTATATTTGAAACTTATATAAATATATATACCCATTTGCAAAAACGTTGGCCGCAGATAGATAGATAGATAGATACTCGAAGTCTAATTAGAATTGCATATGTTGTGTAATATGATTGAAATCCCATGCAAATTTAATCATATGCAATTCTAATTAGACTTCGAGTATCTATCTATCTATCTGCGGCCATACGTACGTACATACGTACATACATACATACACACATACATACATACCCACCCTTACCAACTTATGGGGACACCTACTTATGGGGACACTACTTTTATTGGGACATATTAACTTCATACTTTGTCAGTATGTAACTAATAGCATTAGATATGAATACATCCCTTAAAATTCTGGAATTATTTAAAATTTATTTACACAGTTTTGTGGGGACATTTTTGTCAGAACTTGTGGGGACATCGTGTGTACCAACTTATGGGGACCGATGTGTATTCAAACTTGTGGGGACATTCTGTGTATTGAATTTAATCAGGTTGTAATTGTGGGGACAATTTTGGATCCAGGTAGATGTCCCCACAAGTATGGAAAATATAATATTTTGATACACAATTACCATTTGAAATCTACAGCTGGCATGATAAAATTATCATTGTATAATATGTCCACACAATTAAGGAAATATTCCAACGGACTTTTTTGGTTAGAAATCCCTATACAAGTATGCTGCATAATGAAATGATAATTAGTCCTTGCATGTAATTTATTGATTATAAAACACATATTCACCCTTTTTAGTGCAAAGTTTGAGAAACTTTGCAGTATTGTGATGAGTGGCGAAAATTCAAACGAGTCAGTAAGTCAGACAGTCAGTCAGTCATAGTGTAAACTTTACGGTGGGTAAGTTGATTTATGCGTATAGTAACTTTTTGTATATGATCAGTAATTTAAAGCTTTTAAATCAGTTTAACTTGCTTTATTTATTAATACACTATATCCCTTTTGCAAAGTTCAAAAATTTGACGGTTACTGTAAATTTTGAAGCATTGCTTTTCCGCGGTTTGGGTTTTGTTTTAAAGGGATTTGCGTAGAATTACCCCCCGGAACACCCGATTTTTTTCTTATACGTCGCAACTGCACATGTGCTTTCAAGACTTGAACATTATTCACAATGTAAAGAAACGAGGAGCGACGAACATTGCTTCAAAACATTCCGGGCGTAAAAATCGAGCAATTCTTTGAGAATCTATGCAATTTATCAACTTATGTTATGGATTACGAACGTTCAATTCCACACAAATATAATTTGGAAGGTTTATTTCATAAATTGAGCTAAGAGGTTAGGAAGAAACGACGCTGTGTTGTTTATTTATTGATAGATCTCTTACACGAATGTATATTATGTCAATAGCAAGTCGATACCTGATATTCTGCATACAGTACATAAATGATACTATACAAAACGGACATTTTGTGCAGTAATCAAATCATTTTGGCGGTATACAGTATTGATTATAAGTATATTGTTTTGTATCGATTTACGCGTCGAAGTATCCACATCATAGACTATATATGCACCGCGGTTTATTTACATTATTTACAACGCAACTAATTTGGCTATTCTTATGAAATGACGGATAAATTGTTGCCATCGTATAAATGCAGTGAATGTAGTCACAGTTGTTTGACGAAGAAAAGAGACTAAACTGAGAAAATCGCGCCCGGTTAAGCCGGTTTACACGGGCAACTATAAAATTATAATTTAATAGTGACAGTATCCGCGGCTAACGTAATTTGAGTACTTTGCGTAATTTTTATTTTGATTAATGTTTAACCTAGTTCACCGGTATACCGGCATAAGTCAAAATGTTTATGTTGGGACAAACGTCTGGTTGCTTAGGTATTACAGGGCATGAAAACTTTGCACTATCCTTGGATCCCTAGTTGATATTCCTTGTAGCTATTGTTTATTGTGTATAATCGACAGTATTCTGGTAAATCAATTTGCCATGATAGCGGTCAAATTTTAATTATAACAATTAACTACACGGTAACGGTATTCTAAATATCCGTTTTTAAGCCTAAAACACTATTCAAAAAGTTCAAAAACCATGTCAGTTATATTGTTATCTGCCAAAATTCCACAGTTTTAAAAAATCCTAAGAGTATCAACACGATCATTGAAAACGTTTCATGAAACATATTTTCTAATGGTTTCAGTTTGTTAAAAATCCACTTTTACAAAAAAGTTTTGTGTGAGTTTAAATGTAAAAAAAAAAATTGTAAATTCACAAAGATATAATTATTATTTACCATTTGATATCCTTGATAATACACTACATAATAAATTAGCTCAATGTCCTCAAAAGTTAGGAAATATCAAATTTGGACACACAGTTAGGAAAAATAAACACTAATACACATGCACATTTAACCTTCGATATCTCTAGTAGTATATTCTATACAATGAAATAACAAACGTCCCCACAAGTTAGGAAAAATAAACACTAATACACATGCACATTTACCGTTCAATATCTCTGGTAGTATATACTATACAATGAAATAACAACATGCCCCCACAAGTTAGGAAATATAAATATTAATACACATGCACATTTAACGTTCGATATCTCTAGTAATATATATCATACAATGAAATAACAATATGTCCTCACAAGTTAGGAAATATAAATATTAATACACATGCACATATAACGTTCAATATCTCTGGTAATATATACTATACAATGAAATAACAAATATCTCCACATGTTAGGAAATATAAATATTAATACACATGCACATATACTGTTCAATATCTCTGGTAATATATACTATACAATGAAATAACAAATGTCCCCACAAGTTAGGAAATATAAATATTAATACACATGCACATATACCGTTCAATATCTCTGGTAATATATACTATACAATGAAATAACAATATGTCCTCACAAGTTAGGAAATATAAATATTAATACACATGCACATATAACGTTCAATATCTCTGGTAATATATACTATACAATGAAATAACAAATGTCCCCACAAGTTAGGAAATATAAATATTAATACACATGCACATATACTGTTCAATATCTCTGGTAATATATATTATATAATGAAATAACAACATATCCCCACAAGTTAGGAAAAAAAATATCAATACACATGCACATTTACTGTTGGTTATCTCTAGTAGTATATACTATACAATGAAGTAACAAATGTCCCCACAAGTTAGGAAAAATAAACACTAATACACATGCACATATACTGTTCAATATATCTCTGGTAGTATATACTATACAATGAAGTAACAAATGTCCCCACAAGTTAGGAAAAATAAACACTAATACACATGCACATATACTGTTCAATATATCTCTGGTAGTATATACTATACAATGAAGTAACAAATGTCCCCACAAGTTAGGAAAAATAAACACTAATACACATGCACATATACTGTTCAATATATCTCTGGTAGTATATACTATACAATGAAATAACAATATGTCCCCACAAGTTAGGAAAAAAAACACTAATACACATGCACATATACTGTTCAATATATCTCTGGTAGTATATACTATACAATGAAATAACAATATGTCCCCACAAGTTAGGAAAAAAAAATCAATACACATGCACATATACTGTTCAATATCTCTGGTAATATATACTATACAATGAAATAACAAATGTCCCCACAAGTTAGGAAATATCAAATCAAATCAAATTTTATTAATAAAGAAATAATTACAGTCTGTATTTAAATAATACTATCCGCTAATAGCAAAGCTAATCGGGGCGGATAGTGAAACGAAATTAGGTAAGATGTGCTCAGTGTTTAAATAAGAAATTAGAGTATTCCTTATCTATTTTACAAAGTGGCCCAATATACTGACAGCATAAAATATCATTATTATAAGGAAGCATTAATTTCCTGTTTATTTCCCTGAAAGCACTGTTTTCAAAGCTTACTCATATATTGAATTAATGTGGGTACATCAACATAGTCATCCTCAATCTCAAACATAGTTAAAAGACTTTTCTGAATTTTCAAATTGAAATTTTTTCTCCCCATCTCTCGAACATCAGTGGGAATACTATTCCAAATTTTTACCCCTGATTTTACAAAGGATGTGGTTGTTATAGTTAGTTTTGAGTATTCAATATAAAGATTATTGGATACACAATGTCTAGTGTTATAAGTATGGACTTCTTTTGATTGGATAAAACAATCAGACATTGAAGTTGGACAAGAACTATTTGTAACATCGTACATTAGATTACAAATAGTTTTAAAGTAAAGCATATTTAAAGGAAGTATATTGGAGTGAATAAAAAGTGGAATAGCATGTTCCTTGTTTGTTTTAAAATTCATTAGACGTAAAGCTCGTTTTTGGAGAATAAGTATCTTATTCAAATATTTTTTTGGCGCTTGACCCCAAACAGCTATACCATATGTTATATAAGGTAAAATTAAACATCGATAAATGTTTTGTAAAGTAGACAGAGGTACAAAATATCTAAGCCTTGTAATTATGCCAATTGTTTTACTTATTTTAGATGCAATATTATCAACATGTAAAATATTATCAAATATAAATATTAATACACATGCACATATACTGTTCAATATCTCTGGTAAAATATACTATACAATGAAATAACAATATGTCCCTACAAGTTAGGAAATATAAATATTAATACACATGCACATATACCGTTCAATATCTCTGGTAATATATATCATACAATGAAATAACAATATGTCCTCAAGACCATGACCATGGCTTTGTGGAAACAAGGGAAATTTGGTGGGTTACTTCGGGAATGTAGAACCATCCAGTCGACACTACTGGCTACTAGAAAAGTTTCGAATGAACAGCTTTCCAAGACCATCGCTAGTCTCATGTTTCGTGGCAGTGAACGCAACTCTATGTTTGTTGGATGAACAATCATCTGGTGGAGTTCTTCCTCTTAATGACGCTGTGTACAATATTAAGGACCTCTTGCAGAAACATCCACCTGCACAACCTGAGGATCATTCCGTCATGATTGATGGTCGATCCATCGTTATTCGCCAACATTGACGAGGCAGCCATAGCGGGGGCAGCATTGGGGACTCGAGCTCCTTCAGGTCGTTACGCACTTGGAAGGCGACATATTTTGGTGTCTCGCAACTATGGAGATGCTGGCAAAGACCAACGATCCGCAATAGCGTTAATGGCGAGAACATTAGCAACCCAGAAGGTCGTTATTGGAGCAGATCAGACCACCAGCTTAGCCTTAGAGCCTTTCTTAGCGTGTCGCTTAATACCTCTGAACAAGAGCCCTGGCGTCAGACCGATTTGGATTGGAGAGGTTCTACAACGGATAATTGGAAAATCAATTGTCTTTGCCATCAAGCCACAAATCATGGATAGCGCAGGAGACTTACAGCTATGTGCAGGACAACATCTAGGCTGCGAGGCTGCTGTTCACGCAATGTCGAAGATTTTTGAAGAAGAAACAGATGCTGTCTTACTGGTGGACGTTACCAATGCGTTTAATTCCATCAACCGCAATGTCATGTTACATAACTTTCAGTACATTTGTCCTGCAATAGCTGTTTATACGTTCAACTGTTATGTGACAGCTTCGCGCAAGGTGGTAAAGAAATTGCATCAGCGGAAGGTACCCCGCAAGGTGACCCGTTAGCCATGCCGTTATATGCCGTTGCCATCACTCCACACCTGCTCATGATTAAATCTGATGAAGCTGGTGATGTAAAGCATGTTGCATACGCGGATGACCTTAGTGGTGCAGATAAGCTAATGCAACTGCGTGCCTGGTGGGAGAAGATTGCCATGCATGGTCCGAGTCTTGGATACTACCCGCGAGCTGATAAATCCTGGTTGATTGCGAAGCCACACCTGGAGCAGACTGCCATTGAGATCTTCGCTGGAACTAATATACGAATTTTAAGTGAAGGGCATAAGTACGTTGGAGGATATCTTGGATCGGATGACATAAAAGATAAGTATATTAGTTCTTTAGTTAGTTAACGGTGCCAGCAACTTCACGTTTTGAGTGAAATTGCAGAATTCCAACCCCAAGCAGCATACACGGCGTTTGTCTCAGGTTCTCGGCACTGATTTACTTACAGATGATACACTTCCGTGATCTACTTGCTGCTGCTATTGATGACGTTGCTTACGATGTTTCAATTGAACATGCCCTTGCTCCTTTGACTGGCGAGGTGTTTCCATCCAGTGCTAACTCAGCCGATGACGCCAGATTGGACATTGCTGCGAGAGGTTTCTGGCAGAAATGTGAAAAGGCATTTTTGAAGTAAGGGTGTTTAACCCATACGCCTCAACACATCGACGCCAGAGGTTGAGCAGCTCGTTCAAAGCCAACGAACAGAAAAAGAAGCGACATTACAACCAACGGATTGTAGAAGTCGAGCATGGCTCCTTCACACCAGTCGTCTTCAGCGCCTTTGGCGGATGCGGAAGAGAGACTCAACATTTTCTTTCCTTCCTGGGTGCAAAGCTTGCTGACAAGAAGAATCAGTCTCCATCTATGGTGATTAGCTGGTTACATCGAAAGATCGCCTTTGCTTTGCTTAGAGCTCGCATGGTGTGTGTTTGTGGCAGTCGAAGTTGGAGGACTGCGTCCATTGCATCACTTAATGACATCACTTTGTCGGAATGGAACTCAAACATTAGGGAGTCTATTTAAGAGGTTTTTGTAAATAGTCTGTAGAACTGTTGTACTTAGTTTTAATGCATGTTCGATTATTGTAAATTTCCTAGAAATAATAAACGTATATTTAATCACAAAAAAAAATTAAAATACGGTAAACCGTTATTGGCTGTTTTAAGCCTGACCGATTTTAAGTCCGATATGTTTTAAGAAAGTCCTTGCTAGAACATAAATAAAACCAGTATACTTCACGTCCGCCTCCTACATTTAATGCACCTTAAACTCTCTATTGTATGGTCTCAGACAATGACAGACCCGACGAGTCATTCGCCATATTTTTGTGACATTCGTAATATTTCTTACTGTTGTCATAGACTTGTACGACCTTCACCATCTGACATAGCCTTTTTTATATTTTGAAGTCTTTAGCATGTGATTTAAAAAGCAATATGACTTGATTTATTTTCTGGAAAAAAGTTGTCAGAATATAGGCTTTTAGCTTTCTCAGATATCATACTTTACGCTGTAGGTATAAAAGAGAGGTAGAAGGACAAAATAAAAATTACATGTGATACAGTTAATTGTTGTTGGAAATGTTAACTGAAAACGTAGTTTTTGGATTAAACTACAATAATTTTAATTGTGAAATGGGTAGTTAAGATGTTATATATTACCATCGGATGCTACCAGTCTGTCACCATCCCTTGCTCACCTTTGAAATGTCAAATGGGTGAGAAACTCTCATAACTCTCATGATTGTGTAGGCCATAACGCAAATTGAGATTCAAACTATAGAGATTTCCGACCAACTGCAACAACAGCCAGAGAGAGAAGAGGATAACTTAAAACCACAAAACATCTGTGCTAACATACATTCTTTTCATTGTCTTAGGTTGGGATTCGGGAAACGAATAGATGGCAATTTTGTTTGTACCAATATTTTCTGGTGTTTTTCATGTGAGAAGAGACTGGATCCAAGAAATTCACTGCTCAAGATTAAGCGTTAGAAAAGCAGTCATTACAACTGATTGACTATATGCTTGCAATAAAGATAATAGAAAGGGGAATGGATATTGGAATTGTTATTTTATCTGTTCGATCTCAAGTTGAGCGAACCGTGAACCCACAATGCATAACAAATATATGGTAAATTATACTCTTGAACTGAAACATTTGCATATGCGCTTAACTTGTAATTTTCGAATACAAGAAACATTTATGTATCTGGCCTTTAGAGTTTAAGGCAGTTGCAGAAGGAATGGGACCGGGAACTAAATGTTTGCACTAAAAAAATCATTTCCAAATTATAAAAGAGGTTTCAACACACACACTGGGTTAAAGTTAAAATGTTTAATAATTGTTTGGAATGAATATGTTTACAAAATAACATACGTTTTACAAATAGTCTTGCAATGTGAATTATTTAAGTGCAGTATTGTCAAAATACATGCATGTTGTTCAAGTCACGCTGCCGTGTCTTACTGAACCCATTGGTAGGAATTTTAATTTCACTTCTGATTTAAGTTTCAGCGCTTATTACAGGCATGCTGAATCTCGATAGCTTGGCTCTGATCTAAATGATCGCCTAGTGGTGTACGAAATTGTCCAAATTCATATTTCAGTAGGGTTCCTGTAATATGGTTAAGCCCTCAGTCGGATACTTTCTAAAGAGCTTTGCAATAATAGAGAGCTTTGCGCAGGGACTACGAATACGAAATTCATCATTCTCGCACGTTTAACCTCACACAAATCAGCATAAACTCTGAGCTTTTGAGTACGAGTGATAATAATTACCGTTTATAACAGAACTAACCCTGCCGCACAATTATCAAAAAGGACTATAAAAGGCAGTTTTTTGAAACTTTCAAAAATGTTTTCCCTGAAAGAACCTTCACCCTGTAGTCTTATATAAAAGTTTCGAAGGCCTTCACGCAAGATATTTCACAGGAATATTGCAAAGAAGTGTAATATCGAATGCATATTGTAATATCGAATGCACAATTAATAATATCTAGCAGCAATGATGTAATTTTTGGACCAATTTACAGGATACTGATAAATGTTGCATTTGTATAGTAACATATTTGTCATAAAGAAACATCTTAGTTTGTTTTATAAATCACATATACGTATAAAAGTCCTAAGAAGTTAGTCTCCATAAAGCATAAAGCATTATAAATAAAATTAACATGCATGCACATGTTATTTATAATTTTATATTATGAATGACACATGTTGCTGCTCTAAACTGATTCCCTAGAGAATTCTAAAGGCCTCCACAGAATAGGGATTTAGTTGTGGACAACTAAAAAACATATGGTCTGTCGCACAAGTTATTATAGTTGTGGACAACTAAACAGTTTCCCTTTTCGAAAACCCTTTCCCAACTAATAGTTGTCGACGGCCTCATTTTTTGGCATTTTTTAGCATGTGAAAACGTTTGTTTTAGTTGTTGACTACTTTTAATCTCCACGTTTATGCTCTATAAATCAGTATTTGAGTGCCAGTGATTGGAATAATTTATCGGACTTATTTATAGTTGTCGATAACTTTTATTTGTCGATCACAAATAGTTGTCGACAACTAAATCTCTAGTCTGTGGAGGCCCTAAGAGTCTATAGAAGTTTGCATTTCCAAAATATCAAGGATGTCAGTAAAAGATGCGAATATAGTATCATCGCTAAGAGTAAAACCTCTCGCAATAAAAAACCTCTTGCAACAATGGAACTAGCGGAATCCCTTCAAGTTATCTTCCTTTAACTTTATTCCTTTTGGAAATCTGGTTTTTTATCCAGTACTTTATAGCCTTCCAGTCACGTTGGTCCAAGGCACCAGCTGCAGCTTTCTTACAACCTTCACTCTCCTTTTTGTTTGGAACCCTCCCTTCACGAATAAGGTGTCCCAAGCGGCTTAAAACTGCTTTCTTCTCAAGTTTTGTCCATTCTTTACGCTGTATTCCTGAGAACGAAAGTGGTGACACTGTGACCTACACTAAATTTCACTATTATCGAGACTGTCGTAGACTGAAACTGGAGAGTTACCTTTGCGTTTTGTTGTTGAGCCGCTTAATACCGAAGCTGAAGGGGTTGTCTTACGCCGTTTGGATTTTAACTGGGAACAATCTAAGAAGTAATAAAACATAATTATAACATGTTATAGAATGGCAACTTAGTACAGCAAATCAGCAAATCCATTACCCAGCGCATAACAGTAGAGTGTTATTAATGAATCGTCTCTTAATTAAATTAAAACTTGTAAAAAAGGAGTTGCTTTTTTGGTGGTAGCAGGGGGGGTCTTGGCCGAGACGATCTTACGGGAGGCGCGGAAATGCCACTGTGCGTCAAATTCACCAAGAATGATGAGTGTTTAACACTGAAATTCTGGCGTTAGATTTTAAAGCAAGAAAATACAATATTGATCTACTGTATTTTATCATTATTGAAACGTGCCGTACAAGTCAGGTCATTCTAGAATATTGACATTACCAGATTGTTAATATTTGATATCGTTCAGATAAGTCTTGAATCGTCGCTTTCATTGCCGATTAGGCGTAAAATATTGCTCAAATGCGATGGGCAGGGCTTTTCCTGAACTGTCAAAAAGCTCTTCTTTGACTTGCATTTAGTTGTCATTAAAATTGTTCAATGTTCATGTTATATGATTTAACCTCATTTATAGTGATTTAACCTCATCATCTGGACATAATTATTATTATGAAGCGAGAAAAGTTCCATAATATTTCTACGAAAAAAGCTACAAAAGTAAACTACAAAAAACTTAAATCTTGCACTGTATTGCAAAAACACACTCGGTTTGTTTGGGATTTATTTACTTACTTGGTAACCATTCGTCCTCGCTGGAACAGTTTTCTTGTATGGCCATCTCTAAAAAAATTTACAATAGTGAGGTGATTACATGGGCCATTGGTAAACGACAGTCGGCGTATACATTTCCTCCTCATCAATGCATCGCAGACAGTCAGTACTAGAGAACCGCCCAAACGTTCTCGTTCCTTCTCTGAAATCATGAATATAATTCAATGGATTTATACGCATAAGCCGTGCCCCCAAAAATGTTTTAGGCAGGGCTGTGGATATAGACCGCTTAATTGGGGAGGTTGTATATTTATATGTCCATGTATACATACTGTAGGAAAGTTCTGTTGGTACAATAATTATAAAAGAGATTAGTTGGGCATAAGACGAATTTCACATGAATATGCACCCCCCCCCCCCCAATTGAGCTTCTATCTACGCCCAGGTTTGAGGATACAAGTAATTAAATCCGGACACTTGTGAGAGATCCTTGACCGAGACATGATTTGTAGCCAGCCGGGAAAACTAGAAACTCCAAGGCTGTCTACTGGGTAACACTTGTCTTATAAATGAGCAACGTCTGCATGTCTTATACATGAGAAATGCTCATGTATAAGACATGCAGTATAATCACTAAAAAAATTTATTGACGTTACCGTGTGATAACTCCTTGCCTCCTTTGGAAATTCTTCTCTTTTTTGAATTTGGACCTTAAATAAAATCAATTTTGTTAGAGTTATAGTTAGAGTTGTTGTTGACCGGACTTTTTTACCCTCCCCTCAGACCAACTAAGTTCTGCAGTTCTGTAGGTACAATAATTATAAAAGAGATTAGTTGGGCATAAGACGAATTTTACATGAATATGCACCCCCCCCCTCCCAATTAAGTTTCTATCTACGGCCCAGGTTTGAGGATACAAGTTATTAAATCCGGACACTTGTGAGAGATCCTTGACCGAGACATGATTTGTAGCCAGCCAGGAAAACTAGAAACTCCAAGGCTGTATAGTGGGTAACACAGTAACACTTGTCTTATAAATGAGCGACGTCTGCATGTCTTATACATGAGCAATGCTCATGTAGAAGACATGCAGTATAATCACTAAAAAAATTTATTGACCTTACCGTGTGATAACTCCTTGCTTCCTTTGGAAATTCTTCTCTTTTTCGAATTTGGACCTTAAATAAAATCAATTTTGTTAGAGTTATAGTTAGAGTTGTTGTTGACCGGACTTTTTTACCCTCCCCTCAGACCAACTAAAGGTAATTTACCTTCAGACAAATCCTTGGTTCGTTCGCGCTGTCTGCGAATACCGGCTTCTTTGGTGGAGAAGCTTTAAAAAAAGTAATGGTTTGTAAATTTGGATTATAAATGAGGAAAGGTTAGCGCGATAATTGCAAAGGAGTCCATTCTCGTACATTAATGCTGTTCTTTTCACTTCTTTTTGAATGCATAATCGATGGTTTTTAATTGAATATAATCACTTACAATAGAAATCCGTCAGGCAGAACTGAATGAGTAGATACATAAACCGTAACTATCACAATTAATTGTGAGAATTAAAAATAGGACAAAAAAATAAAAAATTGTAGCAAGCTTTGGCAAGCTATAAGTTTAAAACTTCTACTACCAATGTCAAAAAATCTGTCGCTGTTTTTCTTAAGCTAAACGGAATACTATGATTTTAGGTTCAACTCCAAGATAAATGTCTTTAAAGTCAGCCCCGAAAATTGTGGCAAGTTAGCTTTATTACTTTTTGACTTTTGATTTATCTTGCACGAAAGGGGAATGAAATTTTCCGTTCGTTGAGAAAAAGGACAAAAATGGTTTAGAAAATAATTCAATAGAACAAAGAAACCATATAGAATAAGCCAACCAAGCACCTTGTATTGCTCAGGTTCAAACAGGGTAATTAATAAAACTTTTCGTTCGTTCAATTCTCGCGTTCTTTATATATTACTTATTAAAATTAATATTACCTCCAACAGCTTTGTTAAAATCTTTTTTTTCCCCATCTTTCTCTTCTTCGGACAGATCCGGCTCAGATATATCTAAACATTTTCAGGAACTCAATTATCCTTATGATTGTAAGGGTTTATTTCCGCATAATCATGTTTACATACCCCAGAAAATCGCTTTTAAAAGAAATCAGTCGCCTTTAAGATGAATATAGGTTTCCCAAAAACATTTTTCTCTCGCAAACATTGAAGGATACTTATTTTGAAATCGTGCAGTTTCTAAAATGTTTTCACCGGATAAAATTTGGAAAATGAAATGATGATTACCCAAAGAAAAACTAACCTACCGTCAATGTCAATTTCATCCAAACTCTTCCCTTTTATAGAACCGGCTTTACCACTATCCACAGCCAGAAGAAGTTTGCTGATTTTGGCAATTTCTATGGTAGACTCGTGCAGGCGGTAGTATTCACGATGAGTGGAGATGTCATGGCCAAGGTGTCTCGCAAGCCAATCAATTTCTTTATCTTTAAGACAGAGCACTTGAGAAATTGTGGCAATGTATTTACGAAGCTTTGTACTGGTGATTGCTTCTGGGTTCTTCAACTTTGGTTCACATTCCATCGCAAATTGCCTCAGGCAATCCCACCCTCTTATGGGTTCCAGTGAATTTCTCTGTGCCCTTGCAAAAACGTAGGGATTGTCGTCGTTTACACCAATTAAACACCTTGTAGAATTGAGAAGGTCGATCCCTGATCTCATATCTGGCGTCAAAATAATTGGGACCTTACGTCCCCTTTTTCCTCGTACTTCAACCATTTCAAGGCTAGAAAATGTAAGTAATGAATAGAGCATCATTAAATTTATCATCCCAAGTACGAGTCCACCGGTGCAGAAATTAAAAAAATGGGTCAAAATAAATTAAACAATCAATTTAGCTACTCTTCTTTGTTCCATTGTAAGAACGACGTAGGTAAGTACTCCGGTACAAAAAATATACTGGGCAATGAAGTTACAACCCACTGCTAACGCACAAGAAACAGCTTCTACTGCACACAGTTAAGCGGCAACACCGTATACAGAATGTAAATATATGGTATTTACTGTGACTTTATAGTTATGGTTTATTGCATAAATGGATAGAATAATTTATATTACCGTTGTGACAGGCGCCGTTCCAAGGAACTTAAACAGTCCAAAATTTCAGAACTCGCTGATTCAGTCCAGACAGGTCTTTTTTGGTATGAAGACAGCAGAAGCTTAGACGCTTCACCCCCTCGCCGTTTATTCAGCATTACCACTCTCGCAAGTAGCAATTTTGCAAGCAATGTCCAGCTGCTCGTCGTCGGACTCTTCTTTAACTTTTCAGATTCTTCGCTTATCTTTTTATCGATAAAGTTTCTAAGTGCTGCAATATCTTCAGCTAACGGAGGTACATTGACTTTGTTGAATCTTCGTTCATGTAACGTAGTCAATGAATGATGGGAAATTCTATACTCCCATTCCGACTTCATCAGCTTTTGAAAGTTTTTGATATTCTTTGCAGCAGTCTCATCTTTAGAACGCAAAGCCTGACCCATCAAAATCGCCGCACATTTTTGAATAGAGTAACCAACTTTAAGCGCCAGAGATGGTATTCGCACGTCTGCCTTACCAGATTCCTGGTTGAACCCAGAAATTTTTCGCACTGTTTGGACTATCATATCAAATTTCTCGGGCTTGATGAAATCATGTAATTGAATTTTGGTATTGGCGTTATTGTCAATCAGTGCTTCTACCAAACGACCAAGCTCTCTCATTTTTTGGGAGATAAAATTGCTGTCTCTTTCGCCGTCTTTTTCAATCATCATGGCACCGAAAGCCTTGATGAGGTCATCTTTTTTAACGATGTTGGCAATCGCGTCGTTCTTCATTGAGGAGATGATTCGATTCAACCTCTCGTTGTCGCTACCGATTAAAACTGGCGCCAAGAGGAGTTTTGCCTTGAGTTGTACCTGCTTACTTTCGGTTTCATTTGGACTTTCTTTCCTGAATTCACACGATTGTTGGTGTTTCCATAAATCCCATTTCCTCATGAACCCAAGGCAAAACTCGCAGGGCAGGAAGTCGTGGACGCTGACGGTTTCATCTTTTCCAGGCCTTCTCACAACAATCATCTCCCCGTCGCCAGTTTCCAATGTTGTCATGTTGTGGTGATAGTCACCCTTCAGACGAAGCTTTGTCAAACGATTTTTCCTTTCAGTTCCATTTTTCCGGTAAGACAAGACTTCCACCACCTCTTCCTCATCTTTATGTTTGCTGATTAAATGTCTGGCAATTTTGGTGCACAGTTGCCCACAGTAAAAGCATGCATGCTTTCGGTCGTAAATCCGAACATCGTCCTTTGTCTTCTGTGCCGTTTTGATGTAAGCTAAGAAAGACACAAATGTGTTTTTAAACTTTTTATGTATGCATATATAATTACATTACTGTTCCTCATTTACCTCATTCATAAAAAGCCTTCGTTCATCTTCAACGATTAATAATTAATTCTTGGTGGCACATTTTTGAACATTATATATGGGAACCTAAGCATCTACAGCATACCACTGCATGCTCGTGGACATTATGATTATTCGCACATTCATGGGGCCATAGCGCTAAGTACGCTGTGCAATATCGTGAATACTACAGACTCGTGAATGAAGTATTATTGACAATATAGTTTTGTAGCTCTTAAAGGATAGCCCTAGCAGGTCGTGACCATATGTACATACGGACCAAATTTGTCTTGTCACACGGAACAAATTTGTAGTGAATAAGGGGTTTCACTAGGCGATATTTTTTCATGGAACGAAATTTTCCCCCTGAATTTCTTTTCAATTGTGAGAATTTGACCGCAGAGTATTTTCTCGACCTGTCACAAATGAAAAGAAAATCAAGCAAAAAATTCTGTCCAATCGAAAGATTCCGCCTAATGGAAAATCGCTTTAAAGTGCTACTGAAACGAAATTTTCATATTTGGGTTTTTAACACGATCGGTTTCTTCACGTTTTACTGATCATTTTGAGCTATCGCACAATGAATTCTGTCGACGGAAACGTGTTTAAAATTGCGATCAAATGTGGCATTTTTGCTTGTTTTGATGCGAAATTGACCTTGCGCGCTTGACGTCATTTAAAGGACGGAAGTTAAATTTGATAAGCTATAACCTATACAGATATATATATACATTTGTTGCTTTTCAACTCAAGTTGTAGTTTAGTTTTAACTTTCCTTCACGCAGATTGTGTAAACTAGCAAAACAATTAATGCACGTATAACCCACATTGTTGAATATAGATCATTTTCGGGAAATAGCGCAGCATCCTTGACGCATTCTGTCGTTATTTCCCACGCAAGTATAATCGGAGAAAAACTGTAACTTGCTTGCTCGGCAATGATACAATATAAGAACAAATTTCCGTGAAGTTAGTCTGTTAGGTAGTCTGAAAAGAAGAGATACACTGCATGCAAGTCAAATATGGCGAGCACGTATTCCACGTAGGATTATGCAAAAAAACCTCGCGGAGGAAAATACTGTGTTGCGGCCTGCGGAATGGCCCAGCGGGAAAAGCTGCACAAATAGCCAATACACAGAAGGTGTTTATGTACATCGTTCCCAATGAAAGACAAAGAGAGGCTGAATAAATGGACAACATTTGTAAGAAGACATCGACCAAAATTCATTCCTCAACAGTATTCTGTGCTGTGTTCAATGCACTTTGCAGATTCCGCATTTACTTACTGTTAACGCAGAGGTCGCTAAAGCGCGAAATATGAGACGACAGCTATGCCCTGACGCTGTTCCAGCAATAGACTCGATAGAAAAAAAATTCTATGATGAATGTTTCATACTTTCATTAGTTTCTTTTCTGTGCGGACTTGTAGCGAGCAAATTCATTAGGATTTCCTAGTGAAAATATTTTTCTAATGTGTAGACACATACAGGTAAAGGTCTAGAATTTTCCCAACCAAGGCATCAACACAGCCATCAAATAATCCACCGGTATGCAACTGCTCTTAAACTATCTCTAAAAAATATGAGTTCATATACAATTTTATGTATCTTCATCGCCGGAATCCGAATGTAAATTTTCATTTTCTGCGTCAGATTTCTCGCTTTAGAAACGTTCGCTCTCACTGCTTGATAAACTCATGTTTATTCCTGAATATATACAGCGCAAATATCAAAACACTAGCAAAGTTATGCTCAAACTTCGACTTCCGTCCTTTTAATTACGTCACACCGGCATCATATATCAGGAGTAAAAATTCGCACGCATAACACAACTTTGAGGCAAAATCTATGCGTGTTCCCATTCTTCGATTTTGATAAACGATACACCAAATTGATCAGGAAAGTTTGAATTATTCAATGAAGAAAAAAAATAGGTACCCAAAATTTCGTTTCAGTAGCACTTTAAAATCGTATGAAGTATATGTATATAAATTTATCTATAAATATACACAATCAAATAGGCGGAATAGCCGTAATAGTCGAGTGTTAGGCGGAATAGCCTGTAATAGTCGTCAACTCACCAAGCTTTTCAAGTGTCTTTTTCCTTTCACCGGATGGGCTGCTATCCTAAAAAGAATTATTGATCGCTTTAATCTCTTTTTGTTGCTCAAAATACCCAGCAACTAGAAATTTTTACTTTTCGGATAGAAGAATTTATTTTTTTGCTATTGATCATGGACAATGTCCCTACGGGGATGTGTTGCATGCTTCCTACAAAAATGAGGCTAAAGTGAAGTTGCACAAATTATATATAGCCCTTTAATAAGATATTTAAATCACGTAGATTATTTTTGCTGCATGGCTAAATGACGTGATTGCAGAGATGATGAATTGTAAAGCTTATAGGGTCAAGAAGTTAGTTTAATCTTCATAAACTAACTTACCTCACTTTGATGCCCGATATTTGCATCGTCAGCTGGCTTAACTTTCACGATGTCTTCATAGTCATCTTCGGAAGAGAAGGGGTCATTGTCAGATTGCGGAAAGATTTTGTCCTTCAACAAAAAGGAAGCAGACTCAGTTAGAATTGGGACAATAGAAGTTTGACAGCTTGGGTGTGTGCAAAAAAAGCTATATAAATGCAAAGGAACGTTTTTTCTGATTTTCTACACACAGATAACAGGCCTTTCATTTACCACTTATAAGCTATTTACACCTTTATAATAAGAAGTGATAAGCTCAACACTATTTTTTGCTTTTTTTGTAATTATGTAAGACAATCAGCAAGTATGGTATGAATAGCAACAAAAGTTTGCAGTAATGGCCAAAGTTTTGCTATATTAATGCATCGAAGGGACAAATTAATGTATTATGACTCTAATCATTGTTGGTGTTACCTATAACTTACTTCCGCAGTTGTGATTGGTTATTTTTTATTCTAAGTAAAGTATTCTGTCATTTTATATTAAAGTGGAGAATCTAGTGGTGATAATGTATTTTCCGTGCTTGCCAGATGCAAATAACATTAATTTTGATTTTAAAAATCCAGTTAGGGATTTACTAGTGTAGGGGCCGGTTGTATCAAGCCCGTTTAGCTTAAACGATGGTTAAGTTCAAAATAGAAACCAAATCTATCGTTTTATTCAAAAAGCAAACTAAATGTTTTTAACCTTAATACAAAGATACTGTTTACAACTACATTATTTAGTGCATAATATTCAAATTCACACATTCAAGAGAGATGTAAGAGTGTTATTTAATTTTGGCTTATCCACCATTTAAGCTAAACAGGCCTGATACAACTGGCGCCAGTCCAGTCTACGATTCACAGTCCAGAGTTGAGTCTAGTCTAGCCAAGTCTAGCCGTGTTTTACAACATTCATTCCATGCCTTGACAAAGCTTTACAAGGTTTGTTTCCGTGTTTCGCAAAGAAATTGTGAATTCAGCCTTCGTTTCTCATTCTCTGTTCGTGGTCCTGGTTTAGTAAAGGTTTTTAATTCCTGTTTTGGAATAAGGTTGGTGTAAAATTCATATACAAATTCATATATATCAATAAAATTCTTATTTTCAAGCCGTGCTAATATACACACTGTATTAAATAGGGCCATGCTAATATTTCTATTTTCATTGACGTGAAAAAACAATCAATTTCTAAATAAAGGAATGATTATGATAATGCTTAAAATGCATGTGTTGGAATTATTGAATAAATACACCAATTGGCTGTTATTACAAATATGGCAACTTCAGAACTTTGTGAATATCTTTTGAATGTGTTTTTACAATACATAATTTTATCCAAGGCCTGCATGTTGACTAAAGATAATAAAAGTGCTGGTGTTTGTTATCAATGGACTGTTGCAGGGAAGACATATAGTCATATTTGTTAGTGAATAATTGTGGGTTGTCCAGTCAATAATTAATAACAAGTAATTACAATGATATTATACTTGACAATATCTGAAATGTATTGATGTCAAACCAGCTCAATCAGGGTGTGTTACATTGCTCATATAGTATTTATATCATCAGTTCTTTAATAATCTACATTATATAATTATATTCAAGGCACTTAGGCACACTCAAGAATCTTTTAGATTTTGCCTCATTGTCTAAATTACATTTACCTTCATAGTTTTATAGAATTTAAAAATAAGAAACTTTGGGTAGGTATTGTATACACTGAATTAGATTGCAGACAATTTAAACTTACAAGACAGTAAAAATAATGCAAATAATTCTGAAAAATGAAACAACTTACATCCACAAATAGCTTTCCCTTTCTTTTAGGCGCAGCAAGTTCTCCAGATTGGACGATGGCATCTTTTGGTGGGTCTAAATATTATTTTGAAATTTAAATCATTTTTGTTATAAAATTGCTAAGATGAAATTAAGTGGGAAATGTTTACAGTTTATTGTTTTCCTACTTGCTGCATAATGCAAGTAAAAAGTGGGGGAAAAAAATTGTCAATCACTGATAAGCTAATCTTCAAACTGTAGTCTTAAGCATTTGGCGAATGTTTTCAATATTCGACAATATACATTTTGCCCTTTGATTTTTCCATTGGTATTGCATTAAAAAGTATAAAACAAAAAAACAATACAGTCATCAACATCTTGAAAAACATCATGACACCAAAGATGATCTTAAGAATTGTCACCACAAGTCTGGATATTGCTTTAAAATTTATGATGTTTAGATTTTTAGAATATAATTATGAATCTAAGTAAAAGCCAAACTTTTCAAAATTTAAGAAAAGAGAAAATAATGAGAAAGAGAAAGGAAGACATAAAAAATATTGCATGGGATACAGTTTTCCAAATTATTTTCAGATCATTATATATTCAATTTTAACTCACTGGAACTTTCTAATGGGATCAATTGGTCCACTGGCCATGCACTGAAACTGCCTACTTCAATTTCGTTAGAATGGTTAGGATAATCATCCCAGCATGATACATTGGACTGACAGAGTTTTTCTATTGCTACAGAAACCCAACCTTCAATCAACTGATATCCATGTACAGTTGTGGCATGAGGCATAACCAATCCATGCCCTATGTCATGGCCATCTTTTCTTAATTTAACTACAAAAAACAGGCAGATATAAGCAGATGGACAATTGTGTACCCTGTCTGATAAAATTAAATTATTATATTCTTTGGCATTTTGGTAATTGTGTTTACATACCACATTTTCATTATAATTATATAGTAATTATAAATTTAAAAATATTGCTGTAAAGGAAGACAAAATATGTAGTTTCATTTGGCTTTAGTACTATTGGCACTGAAGTGCTAGCTGATTTCTAGAAGCTTTTGCATGCATGCTTATTGCTGTTTATGAAGAAGGGCACCTCAATTAAAAGATTCAATTCAATTTCTTTTCTTCTATAGTTTTTGAACCTAAGTATTTGAAGTATATATTTGCTGTTGGACTTTTGTAATATTACCAAAGTAGTCTGCCATTCTTGGTGGAAAGAATCTATTTTTTATTCAAAATCTTTACTTGTTGGTACAAAAATTCTTCATTTAAATTTGCGGGCCTTAGCCCCCTCCTGCTTTTAAATAACTGGATTTTCAATTCCACCTGAAATGGCAAAAGACTGCGAATACGTAAAATATGGTGTCAATTGCAATAGCCTAATCGTGCTCACCTAGACCTGTTGGAGCTTGTTTGCTAGCTAGCTTTTCATCTGTTTTCTCCTTAATACAAATCAAATATTGAGAATTGACAACATTTTCCTAGTTTTGTCTTTGCATGTGAAATATAATTTTAAGCAAGATCTCAACCTGAATTCCCCCGGAGTGTTCCTCATCGTCTTCACTGCTTGTAAACACATCTTTCACCATCAAAGTTTTTTCCTGAATTGATTTAGTTAGTTATGGCGTAACTTAATACGTAATTCAAGAATTGCTAAATTGCTTCGTAATTCGGCAGGAATTGCTCAGGAAATCAATGTTTATAAATCGTACATTCCTATAAAGAGGGATGCTTACATTTTGGTGGCACCTTTTTCCACTTATCATTGCCCAGTGGGAAATGTCTAAAATGAGAAAATACGACAAATTGCAGTAAAACTCGCAAGCGAATTCTTATATAATTTGCAGAATTAGCCAACCGTAGTTAACTTAATTTTAAAGCCAGCCGCACAACAGCAAACTTGCGGTATTGCTGGAATTATTATATGCGTTATAATAATTATTGGTTTCAGAATGACTATTTTATTCTCTTTCCATTCTTTATTTCAGGTGGGGTTATTGGCTTGCCATAGAAAAGGTATGTATAACCAAGTTTAACTGTGGATTGTTAATCATTTTAAAGTTTCCTATACCAATCAGCAGTTTTCAAAGCTAACAAAATACTCTGCATGGGCCTTTACCATTGGTAATGGAACATTACGATGCGCAGTTTAATGCACTTGTTTTAACTGACTGTACTTCCATGTAATATACCATTTTGTCACTCGACTAAATAAAATAATATTGGTAAAATACCGTCTATATCACTCGTCGTAGAGTCCTCCTCCTCGCTTCTCTCATTTTTGTCTTGTCTTTTGCCTTGCTCAACAATCACTTTAACATACGAAATTAGGTTTTAGAGTAATTAGTTTATTCTATTTTAATTCATGTTTATATTTTAAGGTGTTTTCATGATCTCTTCGTAAAGGATTCAATTAAATACGTGAAATTCATGTATAAAATTTTGAGGTGAGTTGCTTGCAATATGTTATAACCAAAGGGAATAAGCTTGATTCATTTGAACCCTTCATTCCTGAAACTTTTGATGTAAAATTCAGTTGTTAAAAGGACGCATTTTTTTTCTCGTAGCATAGAATTCTACACTTGAATTGTTGCCCTCTTTTCCCTGCCTAATATTGACCACTCGTCAATGTAATAAACGATTTTTGTTACCAGGCCAAACAAAATATTATTGGTAAAATACCGTCTATATCACTCTTCGCAGAGTCCTTTTCCTGGCTTTTCGCATGTTTGCCTCTTTTCCTCCCTTGCAAGGCAATCACTTTAAGATACAAAATTTAGTTTCAAAGTGACTATTTTTTTCTCTTTTTATTTTTTATTTCAGGTAGGGTTAATGGCTTGCCATAGAAAAGGTATGTATAACCAAGTTTAAATGTGGTTTATTAGTCATTATAAAGTTTCCTATACCAATCAGCAGTTTTCAAAGCTAACAAAATACTCTGTATGGGCCTTTACCATTGGTAATGGAACATTACGATGCGCAGTTTAAATCCTTTGTTTTAACTGATTGTACTTTCATGTAATATACTATTTTGTCACTCGACTAAACAAAATATTAGTGGTAAAATACCGTCTATATCACTCGTCGTAGAGTCCTCCTCCTCGCTTCTTTCATTTTTGTCTCGTCTTTTGCCTTGCTCAACAATCACTTTAACATACAAAATTAGGTTTTAGAGTAATTATTTTATTCTATTTTATTTCATGTTTATATTTTAAGGTGTTTTCATGTTCTCCTTGTAAAGGATTCAATTAAATACGTGGTGCTATGAAATTCATGTATAAAATTTTGAGGTCAGTTGCTTGCAATATGTTATAACCAAAGGGAATAATCTTAACCATTTTGAACCCTTCATTCCTTAAACTTTTGATGTAAAATTCAGTTGTTAAAAGGATGCATTTTTTTCTCGTAGCATAGAATTCTACACTTGAATTGTTGCCCTCTTTTCCCTGCCTAATATTGACCACTCGTCAATGTAATAAACGATTTTTGTTACCAGGCCAAACAAAATATTATTGGTAAAATACCGTCTATATCACTCTTCGCAGAGTCCTTTTCCTGGCTTTTCGCATGTTTGCCTCTTTTCCTCCCTTGCAAGGCAATCACTTTAAGATACAAAATTTAGTTTCAAAGTGACTATTTTTTTCTCTTTTTATTTTTTATTTCAGGTAGGGTTAATGGCTTGCCATAGAAAAGGTATGTATAACCAAGTTTAAATGTGGTTTATTAGTCATTATAAAGTTTCCTATACCAATCAGCAGTTTTCAAAGCTAACAAAATACTCTGTATGGGCCTTTACCATTGGTAATGGAACATTACGATGCGCAGTTTAAATCCTTTGTTTTAACTGATTGTACTTTCATGTAATATACTATTTTGTCACTCGACTAAACAAAATATTAGTGGTAAAATACCGTCTATATCACTCGTCGTAGAGTCCTCCTCCTCGCTTCTTTCATTTTTGTCTCGTCTTTTGCCTTGCTCAACAATCACTTTAACATACAAAATTAGGTTTTAGAGTAATTATTTTATTCTATTTTATTTCATGTTTATATTTTAAGGTGTTTTCATGTTCTCCTGGTAAAGGATTCAATTAAATACGTGATGCTATGAAATTCATGTATAAAATTTTGAGGTCAGTTGCTTGCAATATGTTATAACCAAAGGGAATAATCTTAACCATTTTGAACCCTTCATTCCTTAAACTTTTGATGTAAAATTCAGTTGTTAAAAGGATGCATTTTTTTCTCGTAGCATAGAATTCTACACTTGAATTGTTGCCCTCTTTTCCCTGCCTAATATTGACCACTCGTCAATGTAATAAACGATTTTTGTTACCAGGCCAAACAAAATATTATTGGTAAAATACCGTCTATATCACTCTTCGCAGAGTCCTTTTCCTGGCTTTTCGCATGTTTGCCTCTTTTCCTCCCTTGCAAGGCAATCACTTTAAGATAGAAAATTTAGTTTCAGAGTGACTATTTTTTCCTCTTTTTATTTTTTATTTCAGGTAGGGTTAATGGCTTGCCATAGAAAAGGTATGTATAACCAAGTTTAAATGTGGTTTATTAGTCATTATAAAGTTTCCTATACCAATCAGCAGTTTTCAAAGCTAACAAAATACTCTGTATGGGCCTTTACCATTGGTAATGGAACATTACGATGCGCAGTTTAAATCCTTTGTTTTAACTGATTGTACTTTCATGTAATATACTATTTTGTCATTCGACTAAACAAAATATTATTAGTAAAATACCGTCTATATCACTCGTTGTAGAGTCCTCCTCCTCGCTTCTCTCATTTTTGTCTTGTCTTTTGCCTTGCTCAACAATCACTTTAACATACGAAATTAGGTTTTAGAGTAATTATTTTATTCTATTTTAATTCATGTTTATATTTTAAGGTGTTTTCATGTTCTCTTCGTAAAGGATTGAATTAAATACGTGAAATTCATGTATAAAGTTTTGAGGTCAGTTGCTTGCAATATGTTATAACCAAAGGGAATAAACTTAATTCATTTGAACCCTTCATTCCTGAAACTTTTTTATGTAAAATTCAGTTGTTAAAAATGACGCATTTTTTTCTCGTAGCATAGAATTCTACATTTGATTTGTTGCCCCCTTTTCCCTGCCTAATAATGACTTCACTCTCATGAAATATACGATTTATGTTACTAGGCCAAACATAATAATATTTGTAAATACCATCTATATCACTCGTCGTAGAGTCCTCCTCCTGGCTCTTTGCATTTTTGTCTTGTATTTTGCCTTGCTGAGCAGTCACTTTAAGATATGTACAAAATTTGGTTTCAGAGTGATTATTTTATTCTGTTTTAATTTATGTTTTTATTTTAAGGTGTTTTATGTTCTCTTTGCAAACCATTGAATTAAATATGTGATGCTATGAAATTCATGTATAAAATTTTAAGGTCAGTTGCTTGCAATATGTTATAACGAAAGGGAATAAGCTTAACCCATTTGAACCCTTCATTCCTTAAACTTTTGATGTAAAATTCATTTGTTAAAAGGACGCATTTTTTTCTCGTAGCATAGAATTCTACACTTGAATTGTTCCCTTTTTTCCCTGCCTAATAATGACCACTCGTCAATGTAATAAACGATTTTTGTTACCAGGCCAAACAAAATATTATTGGTAAAATACCGTCTATATCACTCTTTGCAGAGTCCTTTTCCTGGCTTTTCGCATGTTTGCCTTTTCTCCTCCCTCGCTCAGCAATCACTTTAAGATACAAAATTTAGTTTCAGAATGACTATTTTATTCTCTTTTTATTCTTTATTTTAGGTGGGGTTAATGGCTTGCCATAGAAAAAGTATGTATAACCAAGTTTAACTGTGGATTGTTAATCATTTTAAAGTTTCCTATACCAATGAGCAGTTTTCAAAGCTAACAAAATACTCTGTATGTGTCTTTACCATTGGTAATGGAACATTACGATGCGCAGTTTAAATCCTTTGTTTTAACTGACTGTACTTTCATGTAATATACGATTTTGTCACTCGACTAAACAAAATATTAGTGGTAAAATACCGTCTATATCACTCGTCGTAGAGTCCTCCTCCTCGCTTCTCTCATTTTTGTCTCGTCTTTTGCCTTGCTCAACAATCACTTTAACATACGAAATTAGGTTTTAGGGTAATTATTTTCTTCTATTTTATTTCATGTTTATATTTTAAGGTGTTTTCATGTTCTCCTTGTAAAGGATTCAATTAAATACGTGATGCTATGAAATTCATGTATAAAAATTTGAGGTCAGTTGCTTGCAATATGTTATAACCAAAGGGAATAATCTTAACCATTTTGAACCCTTCATTCCTTAAACTTTTGATGTAAAATTCAGTTGTTAAAAGGACGCATTTTTTTCTCGTAGCATAGAATTCTACACTTGAATTGTTCCCTTTTTTCCCTGCCTAATAATGACCACTCGTCAATGTAATAAACGATTTTTGTTACCAGGCCAAACAAAATATTATTGGTAAAATACCGTCTATATCACTCTTTGCAGAGTCCTTTTCCTGGCTTTTCGCATGTTTGCCTTTTCTCCTCCCTCGCTCAGCAATCACTTTAAGATACAAAATTTAGTTTCAGAATGACTATTTTATTCTCTTTTTATTCTTTATTTTAGGTGGGGTTAATGGCTTGCCATAGAAAAAGTATGTATAACCAAGTTTAACTGTGGATTGTTAATCATTTTAAAGTTTCCTATACCAATGAGCAGTTTTCAAAGCTAACAAAATACTCTGTATGTGTCTTTACCATTGGTAATGGAACATTACCGATGCGCAGTTTAAATCCTTTGTTTTAACTGACTGTACTTTCATGTAATATACGATTTTGTCACTCGACTAAACAAAATATTAGTGGTAAAATACCGTCTATATCACTCGTCGTAGAGTCCTCCTCCTCGCTTCTCTCATTTTTGTCTCGTCTTTTGCCTTGCTCAACAATCACTTTAACATACGAAATTAGGTTTTAGGGTAATTATTTTCTTCTATTTTATTTCATGTTTATATTTTAAGGTGTTTTCATTTTCCTTGTAAAGGATTCAATTAAATACGTGATGCTATGAAATTCATGTATAAAATTTGAGGTCAGTTGCTTGCAATATGTTATAACCAAAGGGAATAATCTTAACCATTTTGAACCCTTCATTCCTTAAACTTTTGATGTAAAATTCAGTTGTTAAAAGGACGCATTTTTTTCTCGTAGCATAGAATTCTACACTTGAATTGTTGTCCTCTTTTCCCTGTCTAATAATGACCGCTCGTCAATGTAATAAACGATTTTTGTTACCAGGCCAAACAAAATATTATTGGTAAAATACCGTCTATATCACTCATCGTAGAGTCCTTTTCCTGGCTTTTCGCATGTTTGCCTTTTCTCCTCCCTCGCTCAGCAATCACTTTAAGATACAAAATTTAGTTTCAGAGTGACTATTTTATTCTCTTTTTATTCTTTATTTTAGGTGGGGTTAATGGCTTGCCATAGAAAAGGTATGTATAACCAAGTTTAACTGTGGATTGTTAATCATTTTAAAGTTTCCTATACCGATGAGCAGTTTTCAAAGCTAACAAAATACTCTGTAAGTGTCTTTACCATTGGTAATGGAACATTACGATGCACAGTTTAAATCCTTTGTTTTAACTGACTGTACTTCCATGTAATATACGATTTTGTCACTCGACTAAACAAAATAATATTGGTAAAATACCGTCTATATCACTCGTCGTAGAGTCCTCCTCCTCGCTTCTCTTATTTTTGTCTTGTCTTTTGCCTTGCTCAACAATCACTTTAACATACGAAATTAGGTTTTATAGGCTGTTTGTGGTCGCCCAATATGTTTCACTTTCATTGACCGTGCCTCTTAACTCAAATACTTTTACATAACTTACTACTTCTAAACATGCTGAATCTGAATCCGAAGAGTTCCCGCTCCTTAGACCCGCAGTATTTTTGTAAAATTCTTGTTTATTTGACGAAATTTCAAAAATCGCCCGCCATTTTGTTTATTATTCCTCGATGCTTTGCATTAAATTCCATCCCTCAAATGTGTGTTTACTCTTTTCCATTCCCTTCAATTTGTGGCGGCGTTGTCATTTAGAACGATGGCAAGGTATTTTTAGGTGGGAGTAATATAAATTCAAAAAAAATCCAAGATGGAAAGCACTTACAGTGCTGGTAGTGATGTTTTGAATGGAGTATGTGTCATTCATTTCGAGGGTAAAGACGGAGAGCTTAAAGAATTAACTAGTGAAACCGTGAAAAAAATTTTGGAAAGAAGAAAGGAGTGGTTAAGTCTGCCATCCTCGTATAAAGCGTTTACTGAAGTCGCCAAAAAGTCGCTCGAGTTCATTCATGACGATTTAAACCCGGAAAATATTGCGAAAACATATTGCTTTCATCCTGCCTGTTATCGAAGTTTCACAGACAAAAGTAAAGTCGATAGGGCCAAAACTACGTTGATTAATGCTGCCAATCGCAAGCGTGTGGCCGATGACAATACTCAGACCAACTGTCCAAGACCAGAAAAAGTGACCCGAACTACTCGACAATCTTTTCCTGCTCGATCATCAAATGTATTGCCCGAGATTTGTCTAATATGTAAACGGCATGGGCCGATCTACATCACAGACAAGGTATATATAGTTTTAAGTGTTTTTGTTATATTATTTTATTTACTCCAAAGTACTTTCATTAAATAGTGTCTCTTAAAAACACAATACAGTACGGTTGTGAGGCTCAAAGACAGGATTTGAGCAGTGGCGGATCTAGGGGTGTGCAGAATAAATTAATACGGCTTAAAATTTGAATCGCATTGGTCAATTTAATGTAAAAATATTCTTTTAAAATCTATAACCAATAGCATTGTTGTTAAGGTGTTTTGAATTTAAAATGAAGCTGTGTAATTTATTCTGCACACCCCTAGATCCGCCACTGGATTTGAGGGGATTAAGGCTTAAGAATGCGTCCTCAGTTTTTCCGTCACTTCAATTTTTTCCCGAATACATACTGAATTGAGGAACATCGGGGGGGGGGGGTCGAGTTTTGGTTATTTTCTCAAATCCCCACTAACAAAATTCTCATCAGACTCAAATACTCATATTTGCAGGTAACAAAAAAACGTGTTAAACAGGAGTTAACATTGGCTCAAACTGTGACGGCTGGAAGATTGGAGGAGGCGGCGCTGTTAAGGAATGACGAAAGCATTCTCATTCATATCCGTGGGAAAGACTGTGTTGCTATTGAAGCAAGGTACCACAAACGTTGTTACCTGACGTACACGACATGCCTTTTAAAAAAAAAAGTAATCGTTGGCCCAACCTTGTATGACAAAGCATTTGATGAGTTTTGCTTAGAAGTAATCGACAAGAGAATTATCAAGAATAAAGAAGTTCTTTTACTTGGCAATTTGTTAAAGAGATTTATCTGCTGTGTACAAGAAATTGAAAAAGTTGATGTGCCCTACAAAGCTTCTAGGCTTAGAAAGAGAATCGAAAGGCGTTACCCATACCTAGTTTTCCATCGCTCGAAAACTATGAATAAAGGGACTCTGGTCTACGATGATAGTCTGACGGCAGGTGATGTAGCGGATGACATGACGACAAGACAGAGTGATTTTGATACCGAAGAAGATGAAGAAGATGATTACGATAATGACGGTGAAAATGACCACAGCAAACTCGGAAAAGATGGTGAACATGAAGATGAAAGAACGACACCTTCACTACCAAACTGTTCTCTACAGATATTGTTTACTGTCGCCTTGGAAATTAGAAAGCTTCTGGATGAATGTAAAGGCGTAGATTCTGATTGGCCGCCCGACTCTCATGACCTGACTTTAGCGTTAGCAACTGCATCAATTCCAGTAAAGCTTCACAATTTTTTAGCGTGGTGTCTCGGGTTCTCGTGCGAACCGGTTGAAAATGAAACGGTAACAATCAGTCCTATCGAGAGAGCGAAAATTGTATCAATAGCACAAGACATGGTATATGCGGAAGCAAAAGGAAGGAAACAAACCCACAAGTCATTAGCCCTTGGAATTGCAGTGCGACAGATAACCAGGTCAATTCAACTACTCAGAATACTACACGGTTTGGGACATACCACATCAACATCCACCGTCTACAAACACGACACTGCGCTAGCTTTAGCCAGTAGCAAGGGGCAGGAAATTATAATACCACGGAATATCACCCCGAAAATATTTGCCACTCTCATTTGGGACAACAATGATTTCAACGAAGAAACAGTTTCAGGTAAAGGAACTACGCACGTTGCAAATGGAATTATTTTGCAGAATGCAGACGTCAGATTGGGGGATAAAGTCACAGTGAGTAAGAAGAACCACACCGTTAAAGCACCAGAAACCAATATCATTCCTTACACTAGCCGTGAGAAAGGAACTATATCCCTTCGAAGTCACAGTTCCAACATTTCACTTGAAGAAGAAAGCTATCGACATGAGCAAGACGCGGCAAGGAATGCTGATTTTGTGCACATGTTAGCTAGAAAGTACGCCTCTGACCAAGGGGGTAATCTACCAGGCTGGACAGGATTCAACACACAAGTTCTTAAAGATGTCCCAAAGGTTACCAAAATTGGCTACTTGCCAGTCATCGATGCACCAGTTACTGACATAGCAACAGTTAACACCATACTCCGACACAGTGTTTCTATCTGCACACGCCTACAACTGCCTGAAATCGTGTTAGTATTTGACGAAGCCCTATATGCCAAAGCTCAACAGATAAGATGGAAGGATGAAGAGTTAAATAATCGACTTGTAATTCGACTTGGTGACTTCCACACAATAATGTCATTTTGCAGTGCTATAGCTAAAATTTTCCAAGACGCAGGACTACAAGTAAGTTTCAGTTATGTTTTCACTTGTCCCTATTTGTCAGCATGTGTGCATGTATGTGTTTCTGTTGGTGTGTCTTTGTAAGTAAATGTGTCAGTCATATTTGGGTCAAATATATCCAATGATGTCATTTTATGTTGGTACAATTTCAGGACATTATGATCGAATCAGAGCTGGTTGCATCGGGATCTGTGAATGGCGTGCTGTCTGGAAAACATTACAACCGTTCTATAAGGGCTCATAAAATCATCTATGAGGCGATGAAAGGTTACGTTTTCAAGCCTTTGAGAAATCTTTACCAACTACAGAAGATAGTCCACTCCACGCGATTGGTGTTAGTGTGCAAGAAAATTCGGAAAGGGAGATATTTATGGATATCTGCACCAGTAATATTGTCATCGATGCAAAAACGAAGTACGAGCTGTTCATTAAGAAGCGAAGCAAAGAAAATCCGCTGTTTGCATTCTGGTCTAAATATATCGACATGGTACAGCTGCTTCTACTACATCCGAGCGACTAGAACATCAGACTGGACACTACATCTCAGTTCTTTAAGATCTATGATCCCCTGGTTTTTCGCCGCAGATCGCGTTAATTATTTCCGGTATGCACCATGCTATTGGCTAGAAATGATGTGCCTCGAGGAACTCACCCATGTAAGTGTATCTATTTTTATGTTGCATTTTAAACAATTTGTCTTATCTGATGAGCTGCAGCTTTTGTCGCAAATAATGTATTTTGTACCCCCATATAGTATAATAAGTAAGTGGACTGCAAATCGCAAATGTCAGTGTGTCTTAGTCGTTCAATGTCTGTGTATTTTGTCTTTCAATTTTTGTTTTGTATTACCTCTTTGGTAGATGTGGCCGCAAACATTAAAGATAATTGGACCGTTCAAAGACAAGAGGCATATGCATTCTCAGGCGTAGCATGTGATCAAACTATTGAACAGACCCTGAACAGGTTAGAATTCTTCACATATAAAACAGAGAAAATTTTTTAATTTTGAAGGCTACATTTCTTTTGTGCAGGGATTCGAAAATGAAAGGTGGTTTAGTAGGAATGACGTTGAACAAAGGAGCTGTGCATCGTTGGCTAATGGGACAAGCAGAGAGGAGTGCAATTACCAGAGAGTGTGAAGCCATGGCAAACGTAACCGAATTTAAAAGGTAACTTAATATTTCAATGTTGCATTACTATTGTCTTAACATGCTCACCTCGTTTTTTTCCTCTCCGAGTGATTTAGCCACTAAATTTACTTACATGAATTTATTTTATTATGACATGAATTTTACAAATATATTTATAATTACTCTTTTTTACCCAGGACTAGAAAAGATTTGGACAAAACAAGGATAGAAGCAAGTGAAAAAGCGGTACTGGATGTAACCCTAACGATTGAAGCCATGATAAACCCCTTCGAGGACGACCACGGTGTATTATTGCATTTAGCAAGCGGAACTGTTGCCACATCTGCAGTAGCGAATGACATGGGATCTATGCTAGAAAAGGGAGAAAATGCTGCACTGAAATTCATGGAAACTCACATTGTTGGAGAAGAACCGAATATTTACTCAACAATAACCAAGACAAACTTGCAAACATTCTCTGTTTTAGGAAAGAAAGTCACCAGTAAGAGCAAGAAAGGCGAAATTGTGGCATTGAAAAACTCGAAAATTCTTTTTGCAAAAATGCTTCTGATTGCTAGGAGTCGAAATCTACAAATGGAGGAAGTACTGAAGTATTCTCTACGCCCATTCCCACGTGCATTGGCAACAAACGAAGGAGATCTGGTGAAAACTGTAAAGGCAAAACTACTCCATGCTATTGAAGAGGAAGTTCAAGGTAGTTCAGTCGATCTTCCTGTTGGAGAAAAGGCGTACATTCTAGATGCAATGGCAATGTTGCAAACGCTGACAGTTCTTCCAGCTACATTTGGTGAACTGGCGATCAATTTACTTATCAGAGTTGTCAACGCTGCAATATATTCCAATTCCAAACGGGTGGATTTCGTCTGTGACCGCTATCCACTGCAAAGCATCAAGAATCTAGAGAGGGATAGGCGAGCTGTGGGCGGCGTCCAGGTGATTCGCATTTATGGTGAGCAACAGAGGGTCCCACGTCAGTGGAAAAAGTTTATGTCTTTAGGCGAAAGCAAAGAAGAGCTGATGAAATTTGTATTTGATGCCTGGAAAAAAGCGGATCCGCGACTGTTAAAGGGCGTGGAGGTATATTTAGCACACGAAGAAAGCTGCCACAGGTTTGCTCAGTCGGACGGGGTCATGGTGTGCAATGATACTGAAGAACTTCGCTGTGATCATGAAGAGGCTGATACACGGATGATTGCCCACGCAAGACATGCTTCTCAATCCTACTCCAGTATCGTGATCAAGAGTCCAGATACAGATGTGTTTCTGATTGCGCTTAACGCCTGCTTAGACATTCATGCCGATATATGTTTTGAAACGGGTACTGGAAATGGAAGACGCATTATCTCACTCAGCAAAATCAGGCATTCTCTTGGAGACCAATGGTGCAGTTCACTACTAGGCCTTCATGCATTTACAGGTACAAACTGAACTTTACCAAAATAAACATTCTATATATTTCTGTGACAAAGTTACATTTCCATTATACACTGCCTTTTCTTAGTTGTATTACTTTTTCTTCTGGTTGTGACACGAGTGCCTTCTACGGTAAGGGCAAAGTTACTGCTCTTAAAATCGCAAAAATGAAAGAAAAATATGCAGATCTCTTCTGGAACGTCGGCAGAGAAGCCATGCCATCTACAGCACTGAAGGAGGGCTTGTATGGTTATGTGTGTCATCTTTATGGTTTCGACGAGTGCTCCGACGTCAACTCTGTCAGGTTTCAAATTTTTAAGGGTGGAAAATATGACGAAGAATCAATGCCACCAAATGAGGATTCGTTAGATCAACACGTGAGACGAGCAAACTACCAATGCTACATTTGGCGACATGCATCGCAACCGTTATTAAACATGGAACCTTTCAGCAACCACGGGTGGAAACTGGATGATTGTGGCAACGTCTTAGTCGACTGGATGACTATTCCTCCTGCCCCTGATTCGGTTCTGGAGTTTGCAAATTGCAAATGCAAGAAAGGCTGTCAAAACAAACGATGTTCCTGTCTGAAAGCAAAGCTGAAGTGCTCAGATCTGTGCAAGTGTATTGGCTGTAAGAATAACAATGGCAATGATAATGAAAACGACGAAAGTGATTCTGATACCTACGATATCGATGAGCAAGATCATAGCTCAAGTGACATCAGCGAAGATGAATACTAAGTCTCTCCGTTCAGGTTGGTAGTACTGTATACATTATGATGCATAATAACAACATGACGCGACGTTACAACGCAACGGCATTAGGCATCCGCATTGAACAATATACAAACTGGTATACGCTAGTCCCAATAATCATGATAACGCTAAGTTAAATCATCTTTTTTAAGCTTTTATTTGAAAACGTTGGGCCGTATATGGATGTGAAGCTTCTAAAAAATATCTATTTCATATAAAAAATTCAATATTTTAACCAAAACATATACGAAAACAATCGTCATTCTATAAAATATTCCGTAGTCCCTTTCAAAAACCTAAAACTCAGGAAAACCTTAATTCACCTAGTTCTAGTGTTCCATTTATTTTATAGTTCAGTGGGCTTCCCCACGTTACTAGTAACATCCTATCGTTCTTAATGACAACGCGGCCGCAAATTGAAGGGAAGGGAAAAGAGTAAACCAGTGGAGTAAACACACATTTGAGGGATGGAATTTAATGCGAAGCATCGAGAAATAATAAACAAAATGGCGGGCGATTTTTGAAATTTCGTCAAATAAACAAGAATTTTACAAAAATACTGTGGGTCTAAGGAGCGGGAACTCTTCGGATTCAGATTCAGCATGTTTAAAAGTAGTAAGTTATGTAAAAGTATTTGAGTTAAGAGGCACGGTCAATGAAAATCATTTTATAGGCACTTTTTTGTGCCACGACAAACGGACTATTAGAGTAATTATTTTATTCTATTTTATTTCATGTTTATATTTTAAGGTGTTTTCATGTTCTCCTTGTAAAGGATTCAATTAAATACGTGGTGCTATGAAATTCATGTATAAAATTTTGAGGTCAGTTGCTTGCAATATGTTATAACCAAAGGGAATAAGCTTAACCCATTTGAACCCTTCATTCCATAAACATTTTCATGTAAAATTCAGTTGTTAAAAATGACGCATTTTTTTCTTGTAGCATAGAATTCTACATTTGATTTGTTGCCCCCTTTCCCTGCCTAATAATGACTTCATTTTCATGTAATACACGATTTATGTTACCAGGCCAAACAAAATATTATTGGTAAATACCATCTAAATCACTCGTCGTAGAGTCCTCCTCCTGGCTTTTTGCATTTTTGTCTTGTCTTTTGCCTTGCTCAGCAATCACTTTAAGATACAAAATTTATTTTCAGAGTGATTGTTTTATTCTGTTTTAAATTATGTTTTTATTTTAAGGTGTTTTATGTTATCTCTGCAAACCATTGAATTATATACGTGATGCTATCAAATTCATGTATAACATTTTGAGGTTAGTTGCTTCCAATATGTTATAACCAAAAGGAATAAGCTTAATTCATTTGAACCCTTCATTCCTGAAACTTTTGATGTAAAATTCAGTTCTTAAAAAGGAGGCATTTTTTTCTCGTAGCATAGAATTCTACACTTGAATTCTTGCCCCCTTTTTCCTGCCTAATAATGACCACTCGTCAATGTAATAAACGATTTTTGTTACCAGGCCAAACAAGATATTATTGGTAAAATACCGTCTTTATCACTCTTCGTTGAGTCCTTCTCCAGGCTTTTTGCATTTTTGCCTTTTCTCCTCCCTCGCTCAGCAAACACTTTAAGATACAAAATTTAGTTTCAGAGTGACTATTTTATTCTCTTTGCATTCTTTATTTCAGGTGGGGTTTATGGCTTGCCATAGAAAAAGGTATGTATAACCTGGTTTAACTGTGGATTGTTAGTGATTTTAAAGTTTCCTATACCAATCAGCAGTTTTCAAAGCTAACAAAATACTCTGTATGGGCCTTTACCATTGGTAATGGAACATTACGATGCGCAGTTTAAATACTTTGTTTTAACTGACTGTACTTCCATGTAATATACGATTTTGCCAATCAAATAAATAAAATATTATTTGTAAAATACCGTCTATATCACTTGTCGTAGAGTCCTCCTCCTCGCTTCTATCATATTTGTCTCGTCTTTCGCCTTGCTCAGCAATCACTTTAAATACAAAATTTGGTTTCAGAGTGATTATTTTATTCTGTTTTAAATTATGTGTTTATTTTAAGGTGTTTTATGTTCTCTCTGCAAACCATTGAATTAAATACGTGATGCTATCAAATTCATGTATAAAATTTTGAGGTCAGTTGCTTGCAATATGTTATAACCAAAGGGAATAAGCTTAATTCATTTGAACCCTTCATTCCTGAAACTTTTTTATGTAAAACTCAGTTGTTAAAATTGACGCATTTTTTTCTCGTAGCATAGAATTCTACACTTGATTTTTTCCCCTCCTTTCCCTGCCTAATAATGACTTCACTTTCATGAAATATACGATTTATGTTACCAGGCGAAACAAAATATTATTGGTAAATACCATCTATATCACTCGTCGTAGAGTCCTCCTGCTGGCTTTTTGCATTTTTGTCTTCTCTTTTGCCTTGCTCAGCAGTCACTTTAAGATACAAAATTTGGTTTCAGAGTGATTATTTTATTCTGTTTTAATTTATGTTTTTATTTTAAGGTGTTTTATGTTCTCTTTGCAAACCATTGAATTAAATACGTGATGCTATGAAATTCATGTATAAAATTTTGAGGTCAGTTGCTTGCAATATGTTATAACCAAAGGGAATAATCTTAACCCATTTGAACCCTTCATTCCTTAAACTTTTCATGTAAAATTCAGTTGTTAAAAGGACGCATTTTTTTCTTGTGGCATAAAATTCTACACTTTAATTGTTGTCCTCTTTTCCCTGTCTAATAATGACCGCTCGTCAATGTAATAAACGATTTTTGTTACCAGGCCAAACAAAATATTATTGGTAAAATACCGTCTATATCACTCTTTGCAGAGTCCTTTTCCTGGCTTTTCGCATGTTTGCCTTTTCTCCTCCCTCGCTCAGCAATCACTTTAAGATACAAAATTTAGTTTCAGAATGACTATTTTATTCTCTTTTTATTCTTTATTTTAGGTGGGGTTAATGGCTTGCCATAGAAAAGGTATGTATAACCAAGTTTAACTGTGGATTGTTAATCATTTTAAAGTTTCCTATACCAATGAGCAGTTTTCAAAGCTAACAAAATACTCTGTAAGTGTCTTTACCATTGGTAATGGAACATTACGATGCGCAGTTTAAATCCTTTGTTTTAACTGACTGTACTTTCATGTAATATACGATTTTGTCACTCGACTAAACAAAATATTAGTGGTAAAATACCGTCTATATCACTCGTCGTAGAGTCCTCCTCCTCGCTTCTCTCATTTTTGTCTCGTCTTTTGCCTTGCTCAACAATCACTTTAACATACGAAATTAGGTTTTAGAGTAATATTTTTTTTCTATTTTATTTCATGTTAATGTAGTTTATATGTTGAGATTCTTTATAAGGATTTTGAACGTCTGGCAACTTAGCAAAGAAAAACACAATGAGACATTTTTGTGGCATATAATTTGGGCAGGAAGCGCTCGAAAAAAGGTCTAGAGGCTCTAATTAACCTAAGTTTTTCCTAGAGGAACAGGAGGACCTCTAAGTTGCAGAGGGTGTGAGCCAGCTCTGTGCATGTTGTTCAGTGAGTTGAGACCTGATGATCTAGGGACCACCATTAGTTATACTGAGACAGTAAGGGCACTCAAAACCCGACAGAGCATGCAAAAACTATAGGTTTTTCTAGAGGAACAGGCGGACCTCTAGATAACAGGGGAACAGGCGGACCCCTGTTCAGGTCAGTCAGCTCGACTCAAATATTGTCTGACTGACCCATCGAGTCTCTAGGTCAGGTCATCAGGTCGCGTTTTCGACCAAAATGACCTGTACAAATGCACTTCACGTGGTGAGGTGTTGTCCAGAAGGACAGCACTTCCTGCCATTGTTTAATCACTGCAATTCATTACAAGTTACAAGAAGAATATCGATAGACTATCTAGAGATAACATATGAACGAACTTAACGTATCAGTATATTTACATGCGGATGCCACAGCGGCCAGTCCTTCGCTGTGGGGAGGTGGGTGGGGTTTATTTTTGTAGTTTTTGTTTATAGTTACTTTTGAAACGCAGATATATGTATTACTGCCTTTCGATAGAGACCTTTAAATATTTGACCGGCGTTGTGGACGCATTGGCTGAGGTCTTGCGAATGACCAATGCATGCATGGGGAGCAGGCAAAATCCTTGCAGAAAAAAGGGGGCCATTGTTCAAGTCCACGTGAAGGGAAAGACCGTCAGGGGAGATTCGATTGGCCGTAACACAAGTTTGCATACGTTGTTCACATGCTAAGATGCCAGAGTTCGTTCAGATTTTGGACTTTATAACTATTAACATGCCTGGTAAAGACTGCCTTGTTCTATTGAGGCCTTGACCTTGCCCGGGCTAAAATTAGTGCATGCGATAACTATGACAGCTAGGCCAGAGATGGTCCATATGTAGGGTGAAATAGGACCTTCTAGAACATATTACTCCATTAACCGCAAATTTATAACTTGCGTATAAATTTTTTATTTAATGTAGTTTATATGTTGAGATTCTTTATAAGGATTTTGAACGTCTGGCAACTTAGCAAAGAAAAACACAATGAGACATTTTTGTGGCAATAATTTGGGCAGGAAGCGCTCGAAAAAAGGTCTAGAGGCTCTAATTAACCTAAGTTTTTCCTAGAGGAACAGGAGGACCTCTAAGTTGCAGAGGGTGTGAGCCAGCTCTGTGCATGTTGTTCAGTGAGTTGAGACCTGATGATCTAGGGACCACCATTAGTTATACTGAGACAGTAAGGGCACTCAAAACCCGACAGAGCATGCAAAAACTATAGGTTTTTCTAGAGGAACAGGCGGACCTCTAGATAACAGGGGAACAGGCGGACCCCTGTTCAGGTCAGTCAGCTCGACTCAAATATTGTCTGACTGACCCATCGAGTCTCTAGGTCAGGTCATCAGGTCGCGTTTTCGACCAAAATGACCTGTACAAATGCACTTCACGTGGTGAGGTGTTGTCCAGAAGGACAGCACTTCCTGCCATTAATGGCGGTCTGCACAAAGTGCAAACCGCCATTTCCGCCACGGGAAGTAGCCGAATTAGAGTCCTGTCTTTCGACAGCAGAGAGGGCCACCCTAAAATGTCTTTAAAACACAATCTTGCAAAGGTGGCCGGCAATTGTGTGTATGTGGGTCCTTGAACAAACAGATTCGAAGATATCGTGCAGTTGCCGTGGTAGCATGACAGAACAAAACATACGGCAGGCTATGAGTTTGCAGGAAGGATCCACATACACACAAATAGGGGACTGGTGTTATACGGACTATACAGCAAGGAAGCATAATGATTGAGTTTAAAAGGTAGATATTAAAACAAAATTTTTAATGTTTGGTACTTGCAGTTAGTTTGTATGGAACGGAAGCTAAGACGTCCTTTGGAGTTCTAATGTATCTCTCGTAACAGTCTGAAGACCAACGTCCTAGCGTTTTGATGAGCCAGGAGGGTAGGCCGGCTGAGCCCGCAGCTGTAGCAGCTCCGATCCTGAAACTATGAGAGGCGTAGAGGTTTTCGGCCAGTCCTTGCCCTTGAAGTAGATGACGTAGATGCGATGTTAGGGTTACACGTGTAAGTGGGACACCTGATGTAAATTGGAACAGTGGACGAGGGGTTTGGCCAGACGATGACTGGAGTAGATATGTTTTCATAGCTCGAACCGGGCAGAGTTTATTACGCGATGAGCCGATTGTCAAACGGCATCCACGACGAAAAGGGTCGGTTTTGGAACGCTTGATCAAGACATCGTAATATTCTGCGTGGAGGATATTTGGGTGGAAAATAATGTCATTGCGGGATAGGTGGCACTCGGGATCGAATGGAGAATTACACGTGAATTCACTACAGCGCAGGAAGCCAAAAAAGGCCAGAGTGAAGGCGGCCCAAAGCATCACATTGTCTAAACAGTCTGTAAACTGAGGTCGTAGGGCAGAATGAAGGGACTCGAGTTCGGTCACAGTGATAGGCCGTCGATCCCGCAATTTTTCACCCTTGAGGCGCTTCAGACCTTTAGACTTTTTTCTAATAGTTGCATGCTCCCCATGTCGAATGGGATTTGAAAATTTACGTGGAGGTAAGACACGCTAGCTAAGTATGTTTTAACAGTTGAATATGAAACAGATTTGGATAGATGGCCGACGAAGTAGAGCAGGGTAAGTTCAGTCGCAGGCAGTAAAGGTGAACAGGGTGTCACGATACCTTTTGCAAGGCAGAATGAAATGAATTGTTTTATGCCGGCGGCGTAGGTTTGTTTGGTTGATGGTGCCCATGAATGCTGAATAAGTTCATAAACACGGTTCTTTAAGTTTGAATCATGGATACTGGGATGACGCAAGGCAGAGGAGAGGCCAGCGGCGCTAATTGTTTGAAGCGGTCCATCTGAAAACGAGAGAGCGAGTCAGCAATGCCATTGTCAAGTCCGCGTACATGCCTGGCCGTAAATGTAAAGTTGTTTTGCAAAGTACAAAGAACAATCGGTCGGAGTAAGTCCATTATCTTCGGACATTTTGACGTCTTCTGATTGAGAATTTGGACAACGGACTCGTTGTCACAGAAAAACACAATGCGTTTTGTTGCCCATTGGGCACCCCAGAGACAACATGCAAGATAAATTGGGTAAAGCTCTTGCCATGCGATCGAAATACCAGTTTTGTTAGCGATATTTTGGCTGGGTAGCCACCGGCCCTGAAACCATTGTCCTGCTAAGTATCCACCAAAACCGATGGAACCTGCTGCATCGGTAAATAATTCAAGTGAGGGCGAGGGGGTCTGCCCGAGCTCAAGAAAAAGACTAATACCATTCCAGTGTTTGAGAAAAACTTCCCACATAGCTAAATCCTTATAAAAACCCGTGTTCAACTTCACAAAATGATAGGGCTGTTTAATACCACATGTAAGGGCAATCATGCGTCGGAGGAATGTGCGTCCTGGGGCAATGACTCGGCATGCAAACTGAAGGATCCCAATAAGAGATTGAAGCTCCTTTAACTTACAGCAAGAGCGTTTGTGCCATTGCGCAAGAAGGGTCCTAGCCTGACTTAATTTATCCTCGGGCAGGAGAGCCAGCATGTGGATGGAATCAAGAGTAATCCCAAGAAATTCTAAGGTTTGGGTAGGAGCAAAAGTTTTTCCAGGTGCTATGGGGACATTCAGTTCAGTGAACAAACACAACAACTTACACAGTGAAGTCAGGCATAAAGGACGGGGGGCAGCCTCAGCGATAAAGAAATCGTCCAAAATATGGAGAACATTTGGAATACCTAATTTGTGTAGGAGAATCCATTCGAGGGCATCCGAAAGCATGTTAAAAATGTACGGTGCACTGCGAAGGCCGAAGGGAAGAACACGATCGAAAAAATACAGTCCCCGCCATTTCATGCCTAGGAGTTCCCAGTCATCGGGGTGAACTGGGATATTACGGAACGCGGATTGAACATCGGTTTTGGCCATGAAACAGTTCGGGCCTAGTTCAAGAAGGATTCTCATAGCGTCGTCAATTCGGACGTACTGTAAAGAGTAATCTTCGGATGAAATATTAGCATTAACGCTAGTGGTTGATGATTTTGGATAGGAAAGGTGAAAAATGGTTCTCCATTTGGATGAGTTCTTCTTAGGGACAAGGCCCAAGGGGTAGACTTGGAAGTTTGTAAATGGAGGGCTAGTGAAGGGGCCAACTGTGTGGCCTTGTTTGACTTCGTTGAGCAGGTTTTCATCCACTATTTCCGGCGACATAAGGGCCGTTTTAAGATTAGGTGAAACGAAGGGGTGACGGGGCCCCTTATACCCAATTTTAAAACCCGCCCTTAAACCCGAACAGAGGGCAACAACAAATTCGCGATCTGGGTGGTTAGTTAGCATGGACTCCAGGAGATTAACGTTAATTGGTGTAACTGGTTTTAATCTATCAACAAACTCTTTACTTGTGTTTTCTGCGACGCGGAGTGTCATCAGTTCTCGCAGAGCTGGTGTCAGCGTGTTCATATGCCGCATGCCGTCCGCCACAGCCGGATCGATTACACCGATGTTCGAAGGAACATGGGTTTGCTGAGCACGGGAGGCCCCCGTTAAAATTGCGGCAGAATCCTCGGTTGGGGAAATTGCTTGACCGGCCGCCTTCGGACCTTGATGAGGAAAGAGGGCAAACATCAGACATGTGATCGGCGCCGCCACAGACAAAGCAGATAGTGCGCGCGAGACCTGTGAACTTATCTAGCCACAGCTGGAGATGACGTTCGCCCCAATTGAGCGCTGGATGTTTCGCGGCGAGCTTGCGAAAATCTATGTCGTACGCATACCAAGCCAAACCTTTAAACTTTTGTGAAGCCTCTCGGATTATGCGCTGGTAGGCAAACAGCTGCGAAGCTTTGTGCGGAAATTTAGCGACAACAACCGAAGCGTAAACACCGAAGGCTGTTAGCCACTTATCAAGACTGTCGATTTTTGGACGCTTGCCGAAATTTGAGAAATTCGGAAGAGGTATCGAATAGCCCTGATCACCTTCGACTGACAGGCGAATTGGACCGAAAGAGGGGCGGTCTGAATTACCCGGGAGAAGCAAAGAGAAATCGACAAACTCACCGTTAACGATCTGTTCCTCGACTTTCTTAGGCAGACTGGGAGTCTCTGACGGTAATGAGGTGGATGACGAGTAAACTGGCGAAGACGAGATTAAAGTGGCAACGCTGGAAGGATTACCCAGATCGAAAGAGGGTGTTGGCGCGGACTGCGCGATAAGGCTCGCTGCTGGCGATGGTTGTGGAAGCGGTGGTTGAGGCGATGGTGGCGTGTCGCGGGCCAAAACGTCGCGGAGCAACGGTGCGAGGTTAACTGCCAACGAGCGGAGAGATTCAGCGGAAAATTGAGGCGTACTGGGAGTCGGATCACGTGGTGGTAGAGCTGGTGTTAAGGCTGGAGAATTTGCCGTTCTGTCGTGATCAGCAAGGCGGCGTAAAAGAACGTCACGCGAACCAGAAAGAGAGAGGTTTCGCTGGGCCAAGAGAAGATGGAGGACTTCGGTGGACATGTCGGCGTAGTTCGTGGCAGAACCAAGCGGCTGTTCGCTGATGTGGTTGGCCGCGTTCGACGTCTCGCCATTGGTTTCCGCCACAGTTTGTTCGTTTTGACGCGATGGACGAGTACGAGTTGAACGGCGCTTTTTAGCTTGCTTCGGCATTGTAGTTTTTGTTTATAGTTACTTTTGAAACGCAGATATATGTATTACTGCCTTTCGATAGAGACCTTTAAATATTTGACCGGCGTTGTGGACGCATTGGCTGAGGTCTTCCGAATGACCAATGCATGCATGGGGAGCAGGCAAAATCCTTGCAGAAAAAAGGGGGCCATTGTTCAAGTCCACGTGAAGGGAAAGACCGTCAGGGGAGATTCGATTGGCCGTAACACAAGTTTGCATACGTTGTTCACATGCTAAGATGCCAGAGTTCGTTCAGATTTTGGACTTTATAACTATTAACATGCCTGGTAAAGACTGCCTTGTTCTATTGAGGCCTTGACCTTGCCCGGGCTAAAATTAGTGCATGCGATAACTATGACAGCTAGGCCAGAGATGGTCCATATGTAGGGTGAAATAGGACCTTCTAGAACATATTACTCCATTAACCGCAAATTTATAACTTGCGTATAAATTTTTTATTTTATATTTTAAGGTGTTTTCATGTTCTCCTTGTAAAGGATTCAATTAAATACGTGATGCTATGAAATTCATGTATAAAAATTTGAGGTCAGTTGCTTGCAATATCTTACAACTAAAGGACTGTACTTCCATGTAATATTCGATTTTTGTTACTAGGCCAAACAAAGTATTATTGGTAAAATACCGTCTATGTCATTCGTCGTAGAATCCTCCTCCTGGCTTCTCTCATTTTTGTGTCGTCTTCTGCCTTGCTCAACAATCACTTTATAATACAAATTAGGTTTTAGAGTAATTATTTTATTCTATTCTTTTATATTATTTGCAAAACATTCAATTAAATACGTTATGGTATGAAATTCATGTATAAAATTTTGAGGTCCGTTGCTTGCAATATGTTATAACTAAAGGAATAATCTTAACCCATTTGAACCCTTCATTCCTTAAACTTTTGATGTAAGATTCAATGGTTAAAAAAGACGCATTTTTTTCTTTTAGCATACTCTGTGATTTGTTGCCCTCCTTATCTTGCCTAATAATGGCTGCACTTTCGTGTAACATACGATTTTTGTTACTCAACTAAACAAAATGTTATTCGTAAAATACCGTCTATATTACTGGTTGTAGCGTCCTTGTGATGCAAGCTTCTCAATTTTTTGCCTTGTCTTCCGATTTGCTCTTCAATCACTTTAATGGGATTGAATGGGAAAGTCATATAGTATGAGACATTTCTATATGCAATTTACTGCCTGTTTACTTTGCATGCATATCTGATATCAGTGGAGAAGAGACCTTTCTATTCCGCAAAAGTGGAATTACAAATTATTTGATTAGGTGAAAAAAAAATCAATCTCCTGCATTTTTACTTTGTTCCTTCCCTTGGTCTGCAATCACTTGAAGATACATGCAACATTTACTGTTAGAGTGATTATTTTATTCATTTTTATTATCTTTTTTTTATGTTCGCATGGAAAAAATTCAATTAATTTTTTTGATGTCTAGTTTGCCTTGCATAATATGAGAAGCATTTGAACTTTCTCTCTGTAGATATTTTTTTCTTTGAAGCCATGTTATGTTCTATTTCTTGCAAAATGGAACCGTGCATTTGCATTTTATATACAAGAGCCGATGCGTAAGTGCCAGTTGTCGAAGAACACTTTCAGTATTTCCATGCAATATTTGCTCACAGCAATTCACATTCATGACAATTGGTTCTAATCAGTTGTTTACCTTTATTTAGACCTGATGAAATGGTATTCGTTTTTAATACTTTTTCCGACCATATTTCTAAATAAAATACATTTGATGAGCATCTATGGCAATCAATCTTTCGTGATTCATTGCTGGTTATATATTGAATTAAAAACCGTGTTCCATTAAATTTCTTCCCTGGAGCAGTATTTTAAAGGGTAAAATCAGTTTTGTGCATGGTATTGAAAACTTTAAACACTCCATAATGAACAAAATGGAGCAACATATGGGGCAAAAAGCTATAAAATTTGCATTCAAACAATCGAAGGCGTGTCTGTTACATTACTCCATTAGGGTATTGCAATTTTTTAAGTATTCCATATATATATATATATATATATATATATATATATATATATATATATATATATATATATATATATATATATATATGCATTTTGTTTATATATATATATATATGCATTATGCATTTTGTTTAATGCTGTCTGAGCATCACCCGTTTTTAAGCAGAAAGCAAGCTTGTCTACGCTAATATATCTAACGCGACTAACCTAAGCTCGCATCTATTGAATACCTGCGATCTAATTACGTGTTATCGAAGATCACTGCAGAGTTAACCAGCATTGGACGAGTTTTTGTAAGGCTTGATCTTTCGTGCGTCACCCTGGAGGCAGTTTCAACCAGGGCGCTGCGCGCTGGTGTCAATGGGCTAAGTTTTCTCTATTCGCAAGGACAAGATATGTGACAGGGCGCAACTTGGGAAAAATTTCCCGCTTTTTACCCTTTCCTTTCCTAATTACCCGCCTTTTTTCTCTGTTCCAAATGGATAAAATTATATAATTACGTTGTAATTACGTTGCGTAAAAGACACAACGTAATTATACTGTAATCATAATAAAGTGCATGCATGCTTACTTTAATGAATTAAATATTACTACGCTACTGCGAACTGGCGTTTTGTTTCACCTAGATATTCTTTCTCGCAATCAGCACATGGTATAGAGTGTACCGCATGAGTTTTCTGTTTAGTCGCTACGCGATCTTTGGGTTTCGCGAAAATATGTCCCAGTGTCTGCCCCATAGGTCATGTATGTAGGCCTAATAATTTAAATCAGTTGAAACAGTAAATAAAGGTGTCACTGATCCGCTATATTGTGTTTACCTATGGCACCTGCTGTTGTGAAATCCTCTACTATAAAACAACTGACAACGATTATACCTAAACACTTGCATTTACGTACGTATACGTACGTGTTTAAATTGTGTAAACTGTCAAATTTTAAACTGTACAACCGTACCAATTTTATCCGTTATATCATGTTAAACTTCAGTTTCGGGTAAAGTTGAGAATGAATAAATTTAGACTTCTTACTAAATAGATTTTCCTAATTTCATCCGGGCAAAACCTAAAAATTAATTGTGCATATAGTGTAAAATTAATGGACCTTAAGTGCAGGGAATTAATTTCATCCCCTAAGGGGATCGAGAGACTTGTATCCAGGCGCTTTATTAAGGTTGTATTCAGCAACCGAATAGAAACTTATCAGCAAAAAGCAACAAGCGTGCTGTGTGCAATACGCGCCTGCTCTTCGTATCCCTTGACCTATAGCTTTCTGTAGTACCTGAATGTAACATTTATGTTTTCCAGTACTGATAAGAGTTTTTTTCCAGTTAGCTGGTTTGCTGTTTACCATAGGTGTGGAGTTTTGTTTTCTTCTAGAGGAGCTCAAACTTTAGATACATTATACCTAGCTAGCAACACCTTCTGACATTAGATACGATGAAATTCGAATTTTCCTCTAGATATCTAGTTGCATCGGTAGTCATGGCCGATAGGTGGAGAAAATATTTACCAATGGTTATGACCTGTGGGTAGAAAAGCTAGTAAAAGATAAAATGAACTAGCTGTCATGTATTTTGTGATTTTAAAACTTTATTAAACATGTTTAATATAAAGTTACAAACAGGTTATAAGTGTTCCATACTGCATGCTTTAATTAGATAACATAAAGGAGTGAAAAATAACAGCAATACCATTGTGTTTACTGCCGTAGTATCTTCGCTAAGATTCTAGGTAAAATTGAAAGAATCCCTTGGATGGTCTGATACAACGGTTGGGAATCTTGCTTGAGTTAAAGATAAGCTCGCAAAATCACTCGCCCTCCGCTCGCGTTTTGCACGCTTTCTTAACTCTCGCAACATTCCGTGTGTCAGGATCAGGCCATTAAAACACGGAAACCATTAAGTTTTTGTTTAATGAAAATCACTGATGACCCGGCACAGACTTCACGGCCTCTGATGAATGAGACTGGTTACGTATTAAGAAGTAACACTCTCTATTTCTGCTATTTCTAGGTATAGATTACAAGAGTTAACTTTTTTAAACAATCCTTGGTTAAAACCTTTATTAATATATGCTTCGATTCTTAAAAGAATCTGTAAATTCATTAAATTTTGTACATGTAGACTTGCAGTATATTAACTGAATTTGAATTTGAATTTGAAATGCTGAAGATGAATTATAGTAGTTAGGCAGTGGCGTAGCAGCCAGAACTTAGCTGTAGCGTAAAAAAAGCATCTATATGCGTCTACAGGAGTCAATTAAGCCTGAAGGCAGTTGAAGCATTAAAATATTTCTACAGGGGTGTTCCTTTCACAATGAATGATTTAAATACAGAAAATAAAAGAAAATGTAATTAAAAAAATCTCATCGGTCAAATGACTTCTTATCGCTGTAAATGACTTCGAAACCGAGCATGAACTCGGCGACCAGAAAGACCACCTAAAAGAATTGAATCTAATTTCTGTATTTTAAAATGAAGATTGTCAAAGCAGTTTTCACAAACCAGGGAACGGGGAGCACCAGGATTTGCTTATTCAAATTCTGAAATTCAAAAATTTTATTAGCCGAAATAGCGTGTTTAAGACTTGTCTAATTAATCTTGACTAAACCTCTTTCAGTTCGTATAGGGTTCCTTTAAAATTTCACAGCAGCTTACATAAACAAAAATGACGTTGATAAAACTTAACACAGCGGATTTGAGGGACCAGACTGTGTTCAGGAAGGACTCTACATTACCAGCACATGAAATGATCATCCCAGTTCCTGTAATAATAGTGAGGGTACTGTATGTCTAATGAGGGTACTGCACTTAGTGAGGGTACTGATGGTACTGTAGTCAGTAGAAGTCGCTAGCAATCTCTATGACTATGTTGGTAGATGACATGAAGATTAATATTGATGATGTAATGTTGAATGTGAATGTTCCTGAAAAACTAGATCCCCATAGGCGCAGGGGCGTAACTTTGCCTCAAACATTGGGGGGGTGTAATGTAGTTTTGCCCGATAAAAAGGGCGTGGTCATGACATTTTGCCCGACAAAAAGGGTGCTCACAAAACTGTAACGATAATAGGTTCAGGTAGATGTTTACATTTTCCTGACTTTTTACTTCGCCAGTTTTATCGAGAGTTTTCTGTTTTTCTTTGCAATCCAAGCCATAAGAACTGTGTTAAGGTCAATCTTGTCAGTTAAGTCTCTTTCGGCTGCTAGGACAATCAAATCCTCAAGACGTTCGCCAGACATTGTAGACCGCATGAAATTCTTTATAACTTTCATTTTACTAAAAGTCCTTTCATTCTTTGCCACAGTTATGGGTGCAGTTAACAGCAAGTTGCAACACTTGTTGACAGCAGGCAGGATTGACTTGCTCCTATATGCAACACCAGCAACATCATGAACAGTCTTGCAGCTTTCTTTTTCACTGTTCACAATGTTTTCGAATACTTCGATGGCAGGTTGCGTTATTATAATAAATGCAAATAAGACACAATGAATTTAAATTTGTGAATATATAATATGACAGGTAGTTAATTACCTTCCATAATTCGAATCCTTTTTTATCCTTTGTGTTTAGGCACTTGTTATTTAGTTGTTGAAATAGAAGTCCTTTAACTAAGCAGTATTCTTAAAACATAGACCGGTAAAGAAAAAGTTGAGCAGACTTTGAGACTTGAGAGAAGCCAAACAGCAGATAAACTCGTCCCAGCTCATCAGAGTAATCATCGAATGAAGTGCTTAATTGCTACGTACTGCACATAAATATGGGGAAAATTGCATGGTTTTTAGTAGTTCAACATACCTTTCTTTTGTCAGATAACATATTGTTATAATTTCTTTCCAATTTTACATCTTTATGAAGTGTTGATGCAACATTTTCGGATGGCCTTGGGAGAATGGTCAATGATAGTGACCCGAAATTCGCCAACTGCTACATGAGGAAGATTATAGTGAACAACCAACCTCACTTGGCTCTATATGCAAAGAGGGAGATATCAAAACATGAAGAGTTAAGATATGATTACGGCTTAAAAGATCTCCCATGGCGCAGAATAAAAGGTAGGTGATGGCACGATATATATATATATATATATATATATATATATATATATATATATATATATATTTCTAGATACTTCCAAACATTACACCAGTATATATAAACCTAAAGAATATAAGCACTAACATGACTGAAAGTTCATGGCTTAAGTGGGGTTAGAGAGACTAATGTGCATTGCTCAAATATTGCATGTTTTAAATTTCTTTGAACAGAGACTCTATCCCTTATTCATTAGGAAACATAGAAAGCTTATAGAATGGTGTAAAATATTCTGACAGGCAAGATACAGAAAATATGGTAGCCACTTGCCTTCTTTTTTTTATAGTTCACTAACTAGCTCTTAGCTACACCAATTCATAAAGATTAGGACTATCGAGATTTTTTCGAATGCCTTAGTTTTTTTGTATATTCCAATAATAATGGGACGAGATATTCAATTTCACCAGTGCAATTTGATGCAGCTTTCCTTCTTATAGCCTCGGAATCCGGCATGTCATTAATTTTAAAACTTTGCTAAATTAAACATTATATATAAACAACATATAAAAACCTTCTTACTTCTCAAAAAAGAAAAACTCGAGGTTTATATACTTTGGCTTGCTTTCACAAAGATTTCAGATTTTGGAAATAAAAAATCACCAATGTTTTTGTCGCTTGTTTAGAGAAACTTATTTATACGAAAAAGGTTCATTTGACTGTGAAAATAAAAAAAAATTGATGGTTCTTACCTTCGTGCTTACGCCATCCAAAGTTCCAAAATGTGTGCCTCGCGCTAAAATGTGTACCTTAAATACACCTTACATAAATATCCACAAGTGAACACATGGCTCAATTGAGAGCAAAAACGTACAAATATATCAACATTTGCAGATGTAACTGCATAACGATATATATATATATATATATATATATATATATATATATATATATATATATATATATACAGTCGTTATCATTAAAGTTGTCACCTGGAAATATATATAAATACGTAAATATCAATCACCTGATTGTACTGCAAATGTTAATTTTACGTCAAATCGTTGGAAATCTATCCTGAAAATTTCTTAAATTTCATAGTAAGGTAAACAATATTGATAATAATAAAGAGACAAGAGGTAAGTGAACAAAAAAAGCCATGTTTAATGGTCACATGTTTGATATATATATATTTGTATATATATTGACATGGACAACCTTAATGATAACGGATTTGGATTGCTTTTGTAGGTGCGTGCAACTTCAAAAGAATCCGCTTGTACAACTGAATATATGAATAATCACACCTTCCGCAATTATCGTGTTAGTTTCGCCCAGAAACAAACTGAAATATGGAGTTTAGACAGCGCCAATGGTCATCAAATTAGAATCAGAGTTAATTAGGGGCTGACTTTCAGTTGCCATAACCATATATTGATATAGTTAAAGCCTTAGCGTCGTCTCTGAGTTCAGTCTTGATTGCTTTTGTTGCAAAATCTATTACGTCATACTTAAATGTATATTTAAAGGATATTTCAACTGTGTGCTGGACTCGAACCAACACTAAGTCAACCTGACACAGTGTATAAGTTTTCCTTCTATACATTTAAAGTATGACAAATACATTTACAAAAGGAAGCAATTCACATAAGAATAATTAATAGAAAATGAAACAGAAAAGTTACCTCTAGTAATTAAAAATCACAGTGCTCATCACATATTTATTAATTCTTTACATTAGTTGCTATATAGCAGGTTTTGGAAAGGGCTTTATATATAGTCAAGTGATAAAACTTACATTCTTCATGTATTTCAGTTGGTCAGATTGTAGAAACATGTCTTGATGTTCAACTCCTTGGCTCTTGCACCACAGCTGGGAACAATGCACCCTTTAGTAGACGATCATGATTCATCTACTGCTTTACCTTAATGTTAGTTGGCTTTGATAAATTAGTGAAGAAATATGCATATGCTGGGGTGCTTACTCTCGCATGCAGTGCTGGTATCATTAGCAGCTGTTTGTCTGAGCTACCTTCTGCATATTTGTTATAAGCTATAAATAGCTAAAATTGAAAGTATCTGCCTCTAATTAATTGATCCTTTGTAAAATTGTTGAGAAGTTCAAACGTTTTTTTGACTAAATGTATTTTTTGCTGCCACACTACAACATTGTTTCCTTAGGATAGTCTACAGTATATCCGTATGTCCATAGAGGCTCAGATTTAGTTGCCAAGGATTGCAATCAAAACCTTTTTTGCTGAAGATGAGCATAAGCATTAACACACTGAATATAGTGTAAAAAACACAAAAATGGCATTTATTTATTAACTTGAATTGAGAAACGTTTACTTTCAAAAACATGGCATAGTCACCTTTTCCACAGCCTTTCTTTGATTTTCAGTTTTAATCTAAAAATTTTAAAATCATCTCATCATTACTACACCCTAATTGAAATTCTCATATTATACAGCCCTATTTTACATTAATTATAATTCAGATATATATTCATAAAAAACCCCCAATATTCAAGCTAAATGGAACAAATATACTAAATTTGAATGTCTAAAATACCTTTTTCTTCAAATGATCAGTTATCTATATTTGTGTCATTTAAATTATTATAAAAAACATACCATCAATAATCAATTCCATGGTCATCCTCTCTAAAAAACTAAGACCATACAGTTTCATAATACATGTCCTCTGCTCTGCTATTCTAAAATCGTTCTTTCATTTTAATAATTTTAGATTAATAAATATCATGCATCTTTATCAGACAAAAAGCCAAGTGTAATGAATACATTTCAAAATGCATTTTGTCTCGTGTTTATTTCTATATTTTTAGCTAGTTTAAAAAATTTTGCGTACACCATATATGGTATCGTCTTCCAAATATAGTATCGCATGTACGGATGCGGACAGGGATTCGTGCGGATAGGGATTCGTGCTGATAATGGTAAAAGGCGTTGGTAAATTCTTGGGAATAGTGGTAGAGATTCTGAGTAAATTTTTGAGACAGATCATTTCTAAATTTTTATTGTAATATTTCGTTACCTGAAGGGTTTATAAAATGCAACAAATTTACAAAATGGTAGGAAGTATCAATGTGTATATGCACAGTGAATAAAATATTTACTCAGGTGCGAGATATAACCACTAAACACTGAAGACAAAGTGCAAAAATATTATTCACATATGTAAGGCCCCGGTTACACGATTCCGGATTCACTAGTCACGACTTACGATATCCTCGTTTGCCTTTGTAGATGGTTAGTAGCAAACGCTTATCATGCCCGTCTGTAACGGGTTAATATAAAACAGACTGCTTCCGGACAGTATATGCATGGTAATACAAGACGCTCAGGTTAGTTAGTATGAGCGTACAACCGAAGTGAGAAGGTTGCACGTGTAAAGCTGAAAGAATATATATATAATTGTAAACTGTGTGTGCGTCTATTCTTCTTAATTCGGCACGTTACACGTCCACTAGTCGAACTAAATCAAGTAGCTACAATTTCATTGGATACGTGGAAACGCAGTCGAAAATAGTTAAGCGATCGGAAAGTGGGCAGCAGAAATTGTAATTAACAAATCTAAAGGCTATAGACTCATGTCTCGTTTGGGGTTAGGTTTAGAATTTACCAAATTAAGTTAATGCCTTAATTTTGAAAATTTAGTCAATTCCTCATTTTGAGTGCTTTTTGACATTTACTGTTAGACAATTTTGTTATTTTGTTAGGAGATCATGCGGCGGTTGCTGCCACTCCATTGTAAAGCTACCTCTAGGTTAAGAGTGTGATGTATTTAAACAAACTGTATCCATAGTTCTTAAAATAAACACTTCACTGCGTATCCGCGTATCCACTCTAATATAAAGCTACCTTTAGCATGAGAATCCATCATAATTATTCTTACTGTCTATTACAGCTATTTGCAAGCCAACCTCGTACCCAGGTTTTTTTTATCTTCCCCTATAACACAGCCAAATTACCCTGGGTACGAGGTTGTTTGCAAGCCACCGTTAAACTTTTGGGTGTAACCAAAACGTTGAATGTTAAACTATAAACCAATCAGGTTACACTGTGATATTTCGACAGTTTTGACAGGTTCCGCCCAACTATCGAAATATCACAATGTAACCTGATTGGTTTATAGTTTGACATTCAACCATTCAAGTGTTCAACTTCGAAACTTCCTAAGAAACCTCATTGAAAGCAAACCTTCCTCACGGGTGGCACCCGCGTACCTGCAGCTTTTTTGCATCTCTGATGGAGGAATAAGGGTTGTTTAACAAGATTCAGTATTGTGATGTTGCAACTCTGAATTGCCAACAGGCAAACTGAAAAGTAAGCTGGCCACAGTGGAAGTCAAAACCTCGACCTTCTAGTCCGATGCTTCTTCAAATGAGTTACTACGTCAAAATGGTTCGCCAGAATAGTTGATATTTTTTAGTTATATAGACCCTGAAATATTTCATCCTGTTCCTTTATCCTCACCTGTAGGAAGGCCTTTTCGATATCGCTCGTTAGGATGACAGGATGGAATCGTGAACGTATAAGAATTTCCCAAAGCAGATTTTGAAGTGGAGGGCCAGGGTTCAAACACTCGTTCAGAGATGGCTGGTTATTTTGTTCTTTCGCAGAGGCATCGTACACCACGCGCAATTTTGTTGTCTCTGCTGATCTCTTGACGACTCCCGTGTGTGGAAGGTAAAATACTCTACCCTTCGGTTCCTCCGGCGCTACTTCTATGATTCCCTGGTTGATCTGATCACGAATCACGTTATCATATTGTTCGTAATTTCCCTCGCGTCTTAACTTTCTCACTAGAGTGGTTAAACGACGACGGCTACCTGCTTTATTCGTTGGCAACGGAGGGTGGTTTGGCTTCCATGGAAGATTCGCCTCGTAGTACCCTGCTGGGTTCCTGACGAGCTGTTCTTTGAACTCTTCGTAGACAGAATGTTGGTCGTTTTCCTTAGCATCAGTTAAGCCAGAACATCTAACCGACAAAGATCCTCGAAGTCGTCGTGTTGTGTGGTTTGCGTCAACAACATCGCGTCCCGATCTACGTCGATACCAGGGCTCATTATGATCTAGCCGAAATTCGTCTTTTCCGCCACCGGCTCGCTATCTTTTCCGCTGAGTAGGGGTTTGGTTCTAGTTTTCACTCGAGCGTACTCTCCGTTTCCCAAGACCAGATGTATGGGCAGTTTCTCTTTAGTATCAACATCGTTCATGGCGACGCCCCGTAGATGTTCGTAACTCTGCTTCAATCTGTCATAACTGGGGTTATTCATGGTCAACAGCTCGGGTTTGTCGACTTTAGACACCTTCACGTTGAGTTTAAAGCTCTCGTCCAGGGAACTTATTTCAGTGTCGTACATCTCTATTCGCGTGGTTTTAGTGGCCATCAACATCTCGATTCGCTGGGACTTGACTTCGCTCGGTTGTGTATTTAACGTCTTGATCAATTTCGCCGACGCGTAATTAGACCCCCCGGCACCGGAATCTATCAACGCACGGCACTTCACGCCGTTCACCTTGACAACAACGACTGGGAAGACTCCATCGTCACTTGCGCCGTCTATCTTTAGCTCCCTGTCACCTCCGTGTGTTTCCAACCGCTTTTCACAGATCGAAGACTGGTGACGTTTCGCCAGGACGTCTTACTAGAGCACTCGGAAGCGCGGTGTTTCCTAGTGGCGCAATTGAAACATAAACCTTTTCTTGCCAGAATTTTCTTACGCTCGCTCGACTCTACAATTTTTGTGCACTGAGTTGCTTTATGTTCACTGTCCCGGCAATAAACGCAACCTTTTATCCTCTCGTCTTCTCTATGCGCGTTGAACAGCGGCTTAACTTCTCGGTCCTTGTCATTCGATACGACAGGGTTTCGTCTCACCAACTGGCGCAGCGCTTCGCTCAATTGCCCAAAATCCCACGATTCCCAGTCAGGCTCGCTGCGTACCAAATCTCCCCTTATCCCAGCTAATTTCTCAAGGGTCATGGCAACATTTCCCCGAATGTGCTCTAACTTTTGCATTGTAGCAAGGGCTTGCACGCAATAGGACAATTTTTCACTGAATTCCGCGATCTTACGAGTGTTCGCGTTAGATATGTAGGGCAGTTCTAATATCTCTTTCACATAGATATTGACAATCGCTGATTCCTTTCCGTACTTATCAGTGAGGATTGACTTGGCACGATTGTAACCTTCCACTGAGAATGGCAAAGCTTCAACACACCGTCTGACTTTCGGAGCGAGTAACTCGCGTAAGTAAGTAAACTTTGTTATGGGCGGAATCGTGCTCTTATCTATAGCTTCGGAAAACTGTCCCCAAAACCTTGACCAATCCATATACGAGCTATCAAACTTAGAAATGACTAGTTTTGGCAATTTCGCTGTTTTGAAACCACTGCATTCCTGAACTTCCGGCTCGGTTTTACTCAGAGCTAATTCGCGCTGCATTTGTAACTTCTTCTCATGTAGTTTTAACTCTCTAATCTCTATTAACCTGCTCCCCCCGTGCCTTAGTTCTTTCCAATAGTTCCTTATCCGCGATCCAACTCTCAAGGGTTAGTGCCTTAGCGTCAGCGTCCTCTAACTTAACTTCGATGTCATTGTACCAAGCATCAATAACATCAGCGTTTTCATCTTTTGCGATTTTGGCTGTTTCAATGGCTCGCTTCAACGGCTCGCTTCGACTCGTTTGTTTCACGTACTGTTTCTCTTAGCGCTTGGAGGTGCCTCTTAATAGATTCTTTCCTACCTGAATCTAGCACTTGGGTTGTGCGGCGTCTGTGTCCATTTCGTTCCTTTTGCGGTTCGCATAAAACTCTAATGTTATAGAGATCCTGTCGGAGGTGCCACGTATCGGGAATGTCGCCCCCAAACTGATGTCCCCGACAAGTCACAAAGTCTCAAACAACAAAATTTATAAAGAATATATACCAAAATCACAAGGTATTCGTCCGCGCTTCTCGCGTGTCTTCTTCCTAACTAACTAAATTAAAAACCCTTCCCTTAATTAATATGTTATATGATATTGTGCTTGCCCTGAGGTATTTTATGTGCTTATCTGTCAGTTCCCGACAATTTACTGTCAGACAATTTTGTTATTTTGTTAGGAGATCATGCTGCGGTTGCTGCCACTCCAATATAAAGCTACCTCTAGGTTAAGAGTCTGATGTATTTAAACAAACTGTATCCATAGTTCTTAAGATAAACACTTCACTGCGTATCCGCGTATCCACTCTAATATAAAGCTACCTTTAGCATGAGAATCCATAATTTTTCTTACTGTCTATTACAGCTATTTGCAAGCCACCCTCATACCCAGGGTCTTTTTGCCTCCCCCTATAACACAGCCAAATTACCCTGGGTACGAGGTTGTTTGCAAGCCACCGTTAAACTCTTGGGTTTAATCGAAACGTTGAATGTTAGAACTTAGAACTATAAACCAATCAGGTTACACTGTGATATTTCGACAGTTTTGACAGGTTCCGCCCAACTATCGAAATATCACAATGTAACCTGATTGGTTTATAGTTTGACATTCAATCTTGTTTGTAATGATTTTTTTTCTTGCGGTCCGAATTCATATTTTAGCGTTTTCTGCAATCTGATTGACTACACGAGCGGTCCGTACTGACCGCGCGAGTTTTTAAAAGCAAAATTAAACGGGAATTCAAAACAATAAATCTATTATTAACCTTTTTAGGCGGTCCGTATAGGGAAATATTTCCCTATACGGACCTCCAATCTGGTCATATATGTATCAGAAATAGATGTTCCTCATCATGCCGTTAAATGCCTAAACCTTATGTCAGACAAAGTTTTATTTATAAACACGGTGTCTCAAAAACAACGAAAACCTTTAAATCATATAAATCGCATGACAATCTAATTGTTAGAGTTTGAATGCCTAAGCACTCTGTTGGGACCCACAAGTGTGTAAATGTTTGCCATAAGGCATAAGCATTTTTATGCATGCATATGATGCAGTAAAATTTGCTGGTTCGCGGAAATGATATTTATTAACAATATTTTCAATTTACAAATATGGATATTTAACAATATTTAAATGTGCATCTCAATCACCATGACCTTCGACATGTCCCCTTTCTCAAGCAACACAAAGCATTTTACTGAGTTGCATTAAATCACCGCGGGCTAAAATTCGTGCACACGGCATTCAAATTTTAACAATGAGTGCATGATTTCAATAGTTTTGGGGTTTTTTTGAGACACCCTGTATATATATTCTATTAACTCGATTGACCTGAAATTTCAGAATAATACTGCAATTGGTAAATTAATCATGCATGCAAAGTTTCAGACAGTGAAGCCATCCAGAAGTTTGTCTTTGGCACCAAATGTCCGTCAAAATACAGTGTTTCTACACCCCTGTAGCAAAATCCATAGCACTATCACACACCCCATACTTCTAATAACTCGATTGAACTGAAATTTCATAATAAAATTTCAATTCAAAAATCATTCATGCATGCAAAGTCTCAGACAGTAAATCCATCTAGAAGTTTGTCTTTGGCGCTACATGCATGGGAGTAACTATGTAGAAGGATTATTACAATCTCCGTAAAATACTCCAATTTGCAAAATAATCATGCATGCAAAGTTTCAGACAGTAAATCCATCAAGGTTTGTCTTTGGTGCTACATGCCCGTCAAAATACAGTGTTTCTACACCCTTGTAACAAAATCGATAGCACTATCATAAATTCCGCAATTCCATTAACCCGATTGACCTGAAATTTCAGAATAATTCTGCAATTCGTAGATTAATCATGCATCCAAAGTTTCAGACTGTAGATCCATGTAGAAGTTTGTCTTTGGCACTACATGCCCGTCAAAATACGGTTTTCCGCACCCCTGTAACAAAATCGATGGCAATATCACACATCCCATACTTCTAATAACTCGATTGACCTGAAATTTCATAATAATACTTTAACTCGAAAATTAATCATGCATGCAAAGTTTCAGACAGTAAATCCATCTAGAAGTTTGTCTTTGGCACTACGTGCCCGTCAAAATACCGTGTTTCTACACCTCTGTAACAAAATCGATAGCAATATCACACATCCGATACTTTTATCAACTCGATTGACTTGAAGTTTCTAAAAATATACTCCAATTTGCAAAATAATCATGCATGCAATGTTTCAGGCAGAAAGTCCATCTAGAAGTTTGTCTTTGGCACTAGATGACCGTCAAAATACAGTGCTTCTACACCTTTGTTACAAAATCGATAGCACTATCACACATCCCATACTTCTATTAACTCGATTAAACTGAAATTTTAAAATGATACTTGAATTTGCAAATTAATCATGCATGCAAAGTGTCAGGCAGTAAATCCATCTAGAAGTTTGTCTTTGGCACTACATGCCCGTCAAAATACAGTGCTTCTACACCCCTATAACAAAATCGATAGCACTATTACACATCCCATACTTCTAATAACTCGATTGACGTCAAATTTCAAAATAATACTTGAATTCGCAAATTAATCATGCATGCAAAGTTTCAGGCAGTAAATCCATCTAGAAGTTTGTCTTTGGCACAACATGCCGTCAAAATACAGTGCTTCTACACCCCTATAACAAAATCGATGGCACTATCACACATGCAATACTTCTATTAACTCGATTGACCTGAAATTCTAGAATAATACTTCAATTCGCAAATTAATCAGGCATGCAAAGTTTCAGACAGTAAATCCATCTAGAAATTTGTCTTCGCACCAAATGCTTGTCAAAAGACAGTGTTTCTACACCCCTGTAACAAAAGCGATAGCAATATCACTCATCCTATACTTCTATTCACTCGATTGACCTGAAATTTTAGAGTAATACTTGAATTCATAATATAATCATGCATGCAAAGTTTCAGACAGCAAATCTATCTAGAAATTTGTCTTTGGCACTACATGCCTGTCAAAATACAGTGCTTCTACACCCCTATAACAAAATCGATAGCACTATTACACATCCCATACTTCTAATAACTCGATTGACTTCAAATTTCAAAATAATACTTGAATTCGCAAATTAATCATTTACGCAAAGTTTCAGGCAGTAAATCCATTTAGAAGTTTGTCTTTGGCACTACATGCTCTTCAAAATACAGTGCTTCTACACCCCTATAACAAAATCGATTGCACTATCACACATGCAATACTTCTATTAACTCGATTGAACTGAAATTTTAAAATAATACTTCAATTCGTAAATTAATCTTGCATGCAAAGTTTCAGACAATAGATCCATCTAGAAGTTTGTCTTTGGCACTAGATGCACGCTAAAATACAGTGTTTCTACACCCCTGTTAGAAAATCGATAGCAATATCACACATCCCATACTTTATTCACTCGATTGACTTAAAATTTCAGGATACTACTTCAATTCGCAAATTATTCGTGCATGCAAAGTTTCAGACAGTAAATCCATTTAGAAGTTTGTCTTTGGCACTACATGCCGGTGAAACAGAGCTCCCATTTTGGGCATAAGAGAGTTTTATATATAGGAGGCCAGTCGTTGGTCACGTGTTGTTATCGCCAATCGTTGCCATGGAGATACCAAAAGATCTTTCATCTTTCTGCATCTTTTTGGAAGGTTTCTTCTTGGTTTCGTGAAAGAAAATATATCGTAAAGGCATAATCTAGCGAGCAATTGCTTTAAAACAAAGATAATCTTGTGAAATACTGGTATTATAATTATGTGAAAAATACAAAGTTCGCGTGAATTCAATGCATTTTGAAGTCTTGAATGGCACCTTCGATTGCTGGTGGCTACATGCATGCATGATTATATGGTGTTTGAAATCACATATATATTAAACAAAATATTTGACAAAAGGTAAGCTTTATATTTTTTTGCCAAATTTAAAATTATGCTCAAATGAAAGGCGCTGATTTGTAATTTTCAAATTAACTGTGCAATATAGATTTCATTAATTGGCTATTCTATCTTGCCATATTCTTTTTATTTCTTACATCATTCATTTACCATATACAGTACTTATGATTCCATGATCGAATTATTTAAACGCCTAAAGCGGTAACTTGGTGTAGGTGATAGCGTTGTGGGAAGAAATAATTGTAGTGTAGCTACGAACTCTTAATTTGTATCATGGTAGATTATTACAAGACTATTGTTTATATACTGGGTGCCCCCCAAAGTGTCCCCCTGTATAAATTACTCACCCTTCGTTGAACTCGCGTTGTTATACCTCTGGGAATTTCTAAAAATAGTTTCTACAATGTACAAAATGCTAACCACAATTAATATACTCAGATAAGGCCCAATGATCCAGGCAAGACGAGGCTTAGTGAATACTATGAATAATCTTTACTGTAATTTTCAATCATGGATACGTCCATCGGATATGGAACCTAAACGGTACCTTCTCCATCTCGTAATCACATTGTCACACAGAATAACAGAAGTGAAAGCCCTGGAAGGAAAAAAAAGACACACAAGATGCACACATAGTAATAATTAGATACATACCATAGGAGTCTTCACTCATCTCTCATCCCACTTAACTCTCATGCAACGTTCCCTTTGATCATGAGAAATTTTCCGACTTATACACAGAATAAGGTAATGAAAAATCAGTGAAGTGTTAAAACAGAATTCAACTGAGCTTCAGGAAATAATTAAATCATCACTACAGGCATGCACATGCAGATCCACATAAGAATACATGTTGCATGTTGACTCATGTCAACATATCAGAACAGTGGAGTTTAATATAAGTAAAAAATTTTCAATCTTTGCCATGCATATACTGATTATCAGCTACTGGTACGCATTGTAATATGCTATCTCATTGTTTGCTTATTTTACTGTGTTTTACTTGTGATTATCATACAAGTTACCTTTAATTTTTTAATGGTGTGCTGTTCAGTATATATGGATGAGTTTTTAGTCATTCATAGTTATAAAAACCGATAGTCTCTCTTATAATACACTCAGTCGTGGGTGGTTTAAAATAATCACTTTATTTAGATGTGCATGTGCTATGTAAATTATACGGACTATCACAAATATATTACAATGACTAATTAGAACAATTAGTACTTAACATATCTTAAACGATATTGACCATATGTACTACATCTCCTTTACAAAATTATCCACACCATTAAGTTAAGTGTGTATTTTGCCACTCCCCAGAAGTGTTTAAGAGGGTAGATAACGTGACCAGTATTCGTTACTATAAATTTGGCAACTTTTTTATAGCGGTCAGTTGAAAGGTCGCTTTTTGCCAGTAAATTATTAATTATTGTTGTTTTGATTTTTTCCTCAAGATGAAATTGCTAACTTACCAGAGGAAAAAAGTTCTATTAGCTATATCAGTGATCTGGTATAAAAAAAAGATTTTTTCACCGAGGCTATTTATCATATAGCTATTTTAGACTGCTTTTTGCAGTTTACTAAACTTTCTATCATCGCACTAACAAGATTGCAAAGCAGGTAGTTTGACCGAAAACAGTGCTCCATTCGCATTTTGGACAATCTAGGTCCGTCTGCATTCCGATTTTGTGCTCTATAGGTTCATTTTGTTTCTTTATCATTCAGGTTTTTAATGGAAATCGATACGAGCCTTTCAAAGAACAGAGTTTAGCAAGTGGGAACAGGTATGAAGCACAAAATTATGATGAAAGTTTTATACTATGTGCATGTTGTGTATAGATTTGGGAAACACGAGATAGATCCCTTAGATTGTCAAATGTGGAAGTATTTCTAGCAACACTACTCTGCCTATCAACATCTTGCGTTAGATATTGTAATACGGAACTGATAACTTATTTAGGGAATATATAGATAAGTTTTGAGTCATTCGTAGTTATAAAAACCGATAGTCTGTCTTATAATACACTCAGTCGTGGGTGGTTTAAATAATCACTTTATTTAAATGTGCATGTGCTATATAAATTATACAGACTATCACGAATATATTACAATGACTAATTAGAACAATTAGTATTTAACATATCTTAAACGATATAGACCATATGTACTACATCTGCTTTACAAAATTATCCACACCATTAAGTTAAGTGTGTATTTTGCCACTCCCAAGAAGTGTTTAAGAGGGTAGATAACGTGACCAGTACTCGTTACTATAAATTTGGCAACTTTTCTATAGCGGTCAGTTGAAAGGTTGCTTTTTGCCAGTACATTATTAATGATTGTAGTTATGATTTTTTCCTCAAGATGAAATTGCTAACTTACCACAGGAAAAAAGTTCTATTAGCTGTATCAGTGATCTGGTATAAAAAAAAGATTTTTTCACTGAGGCTATTTATCATATAGCTATTTTAGACTGCTGTTTGCAGTTTCCTAAACTTTCTATCATCGCACTAACAAGATTGCAAAGCAGGTAGTTTGACCAAAAACCGCGCTCCATTCGCATTTTGGACAATCTAGGTCCGTCTGCAATCCGATTTCGTGCTCTATAGGTTCATTTTGTTTCTGTATCATTCAGGTTTTTAATGGAAATCGATACGAGCCTTTCAAAGAACAGAGTTTAGCAAGTGGGAACAGGTATGAAGCACAAAATTATGATGAAAGTTTTATACTATGTGCATGTTGTGTATAGATTTGGGAAACACGAAATAGATCCATTAGATTGAAATTTAAGTTTAAACTTGATGATATTTTATGCTAATTAAGATCACATGTCCAAACAACGATACGGTTTTTCTGATGAATTATCGATGAGTGTGTGATTTTGCAGTGGAAAAATTCGTAGTCGAATGTTTATGGCTTTAGTTAGATGATATATTTATATGGACTGACCTTTCAACCTTAGGTGATTTACAGGAGGGGTTAATGAGAGGAAATACTGTCAACCAATAATTAACAGCTGGTGATGACAACCTTTGATGGTAGCTTGTGCTTCAATCTTTAACATTATTGTTCCCAAGGATCTTCGTGGTAGGTTTTTAGACTTTAACGTCCATGTATTAATGTGCTGCTAGAAAGAATATTCATCAATTAGAAAAATGAACAAGTTGGGTGCTAATGATAAGAATGATAATATTAAGAAAAGACAACATATAACAACAATTTCTACATAGTTCCTCGGCTGGAATTAACGTCTGTCGTAACGTTGGTGAGCGTTTGAATATTACTACTGCACATGCCACCAAGATCGGCGGCCATGCTACTCATGATTGCAACTATTAGATTCAACAGACTAAAACGTGCGGGCTTACGTTGTCTTTGAACAATGAGATTGATGAGAAATAGGAGTCGATCACTTCACAGCATTGCTCTGCAAAATTACTTTTTGCTGTCTAGTTTGCTGTTTGACTACTAATGTAGTACACTCAATGCACCATTTGGTCTATGGAGGTTTCTTCAGACTGGGTGCATTTCTGCTGGTCGTTCTTCCAGTTTCTTTCAACTGACTTCTTTTTATCGTTCTTGCTAACTTTCATTCTCAATAGTGAGAAAAGAATTGGCTCGTATAAACCGCCATTGACTCTTTTCAATAATCGCCTTCCTAGCTCCGCCTTCCTAGCTCCGCCTTTTGTTTTTTTGAAAATAGACTGTGCTGAAGAATTGCACATTTGCTTTTCAGGAAACTCCATGAGCTGGAATCCTATGAGAAAAACCATGAGCAACATGTTACTCTTCAATGATTTGGCTCAAAGCTGAAATTGACTTCAATCTTGGAATATGTGTCTAAGGGCAATTCTTGATTTTGGCTTAAGGAATGATGAACCAGCGTTGGTCTATAGTTAATACTCTCCACTATGGCACATACAGCTATTTTGCTCACATCTGAGAAGCCATAGTTCTCAAAGTGATAAAACTTCTTATTCTAAATCTTTCATCAAAGACGACACGTTTGTACAATACCCGGAGCCAGAAGGTGAAATTTAAAGGTTTCTGGACCCTTCTGAACTTCACCCTTACAATTACTATCATTTGAGGCGATTATCCAATGATATCAGACATGCTGTTGATCACTGTCATCATCTCTCGTTTCGTGATGGGTGCCCAAACATTTAGACATGCTGATGTGTGTTGACATGATAATATGCTTATGCCTACTGTGTCTTATTCCATGATGATCCTAAAATCATTTTCTGATATCTCCTGGTCTGAGTTGAAAATTGTTGAACCTTCCTCCAGTAGGATTTCAAGTTTTGAACACCTTCCTAAAATTGACGTTGCGTCCAGCCTAGCCTTTAACTGTTTCTTCTTTCCCAGTAAAGGCACAGCATGTGTGATTTCGTATCAAGAACCTCGATTTCGCAGAAGCTTTTGCACATTCTCTTTGTTTACATTACAACGAACCAAGTTTCCTAGAACTCCTTGCCTTTCCAACGGTTATTTGTTTGAATACCTCCATGTGAATTTCTTCATAACAAGCTCCATTTTTAGGTTGGACAGAAAAACGAAATTGTCCGCTGATACAGTACAAATTTTAAATATTTTGTTGCCTTGGCAACTTTGTCCTTTGCCCATACATTTGTTTCAATGACCTGTATTTTGTTTAAGTAGTTGTCCAACTTATAGTAAGTATAATAAGATGAGGCATAAGAATTTGAACCTGTTTTCCACTGACTTTTGCAAGTGATTTTATATGGATTTATAGCATTGAAATGTGCCACTAATGCTGATTTATTAAAGCTATTGTTTATGCCGTTCATGAAAGTATTATGGTGATTCTGCCAGTACCTGTTATACCTTTGAACTTGACAACATAGTGCATGATTCCACCGTTATCGATAAGCAACACTCCAAATCTTGTACATGAATTGCGTGCTATTCGTGTATGGATAGGCTAAGATATATTCTCGAATACCATTCTGGAGTTTTGGAGGATTTCTATAATTTTTAAACGTTTGTTATTGTTCATGCACCATTAAATACATGTATCACGTGTCATCTATATATCTGAAATACTTGTGGGGACATTCCATGTGTGCAATACTTGTGGGGACATTTCATGAGTGTAAATACTTGTGGGGACATTCCATGTGTGCAATACTTGTGGGGACATTCCATGTGTGCAATACTTGTGGGGACATTCCATGTGTGCAATACTTGTGGGGACATTCCATGTGTGTAAATACTTGTGGGGACATTCCATGTGTGCAATACTTGTGGGGACAGTTTGTGTGTACAATACTTGTGGAGAAGAAAAAATAGTAAGATTTGCTGCATTTATCTTTTTGGTCAATTGTTTGTCAAATTAGACATTCAGAACACAGATGTGTTGATTTAAATTACTATTGATTTTACACGCACTTGTGGGGACAGTTTTACACACGCATCCAACCAACTTGTGAGGACAGCATGAAAAAATTCACGAAAATTTCTTTAAAATGCTTTTTAATGTGAATTCCCTTATTTCAACACTACCCCTACGTTCAAAACGTTTAAAAATGAACTTATCAGATGCCTTTCATCTCTTTCTAGACTCTTAAACTTGCGGGGACACCAAAAGTGTCCCCACAAGTATAGGTGTCCCCACAAGTCGGTGTGTATTCTGATTCTTGTCCCCACAAGTCAGTGAGAACAAACACACATACATCTATACATCTATACATCTATACATCTATACATCTATACATCTATACATCTATACATCTATACATCTATACATCTATACATCTATACATCTATACACATATCTATATCTATACCTATAATATCTATATATCTATATCTATATCTATAATATCTATATCTATATGTATCTATGTATGTATGTATGTGTGTATAGATGTATAGATGTATAGATGTATAGATATATAGATATATAGATATATAGATATATAGATATATAGATATATAGATATATAGATATATAGATATATAAATATATAAATATATATATATATAAATATATATATATATATATATATATATATATATATATATATATATATATAGATATAAATATAGATATAGATATAGATATATAGATATAGATATAGATATAGATATAGATATAGATATAGATATAGATATAGATATAGATATAGATATAGATATAGATATATGTAATTATATATATATTATATATATAATATTATATATATATATCTATATATATATATATATATATAGATATAGATAAATAGATAAACACACATAGATAGATACATAGATACATACATAGATTGTTGGTTGGCATTTGGCATAATTTCATGGCATTTGCATTCTCATTGTGCTAAATGCCATGGCATTTGGCATAATCTCCATGGTATTTGGCACAATGTTAACATTGTGCTAAATACCATGGCATTTAGCACAAATTTTATGGCATTAAGCACAATCGCTATGGTATTTAGCACAATTTGATGGTATTTGGCACTATGTTGTGCGAAATGCCATGTCATTTAGGGGAATCTGAAATTGGTTCCATTTTTTCCTGTTTCTTACTGCTTTTCGATGTTTTTATATACTTATTGGTTTGTATTTTTATTACCCCAGTATTCACTTTCTTTTTACTAATTGAGGCTTTTCTTGTATATAACTGTTTTTTATACAGTTGTTTAATCCCTGCATTTTATTTTTCATCCTTTTTTGCATTTTTTTAAATATTCTTACGGCCATTTTGTTTTTACCTTAACCTTTTTTTTATACTGCATTGTGAAGGTATTCACTTTTTTTTAGTCCTAGTTTTTACCCTGTTTGAACTTTCTCACTCTATTCATGGTTTTTACATTTTTAACTGATTTTTCCAAGCTTTTAACTGTTCCCTCCCCCTTCTATGCTGTGGATTACCATTCTTTACTTTTTAGGTTCCATAATTCGGGTGCGGTTAATATTCACATATTCAGTTCTGCCAGATGTATTTCGTTTTAAGCCAAATAGCTTAGAATCGAAATCTGTCAGGCAGAACTGAATATATGAATAATTCACCCTTCCAATTATCGTTATAGTTACGGCCCTAGCTGCGATGCTGTTCGCTACCTCATGCATGTATATAGTATCTAATTACCTAAGTTTGTGGATAAAAGTTTACTTTCAATATACACGGTTAAACCAATTCACTACATTTAAAAATGCGTTTTTTTAATTTTGCTGTTTCCAGGCGCGGATCCAGCCGAAAATCTGACCGTGTCATATTGGACTAGAAATTTTCCGGTCGGGGGGGGGGAGGGTGGGGGCGTATGGCGAAGGGGCTATGGACCCTCCGAAACAAACATTTTCTGAGCTTTGGTTCTACAATATTCTTCAGGGAACGTTTAAAAGCGAATATTGTAAATCCCTGTACTTTCATAAAACCACAAAACCATTTTCAAAATTTTTGGTAAGGTATTTACGGATATTTCATTCACACTCAACATAATGTGAAATTTGCATACACAAATTATTCACAGCGTAAATGCAAATTTGTATCATAGGGCGCTTTCCATTAAGCGGCCAAAAAGGTCAGACCGGTCATATTTTAAATTGAAATAGAGTATTTCGTTAAGAATATAGCGGTGAAACTGCATTTCCCGTGTCAGGCAGATGTAAATAACGATATACTTTTGTCTGTACCGACTACCGAAATACAACAGAACCGGTCTGGCCATTTTTCCGTATAAAGGAGAGCGTAGTAGAGCCTATAGTTCGATTTAAAACCTAAAAGTCTTACCTTACAAGGACATTGGGTAAAGATTTTCAGTATTGGTCTCTTGGGAAATAGCAGTTTAAAAATTGTCGTTGCGATTGTAAACGCGAGCGAGCAAAGCCTGTCTTTACTCTTTAGTAATAATTCCATCAAGTTGTAGCCTGAAGAGCGATATTTCCCCTGAAATATGCTCGCTTAGATTTGCTTTTGAGAAATTTCGACGGATTCATGTATTAATGCATTCGATTCAGCCTGAATCAGCCAGGATGCAGCGAACAGACCAATTTAACGTGTTATGTATAACTATATTCGAGTTCGAAGTCGAGAAGTGTCAAACTTTATTGTTTATCATGTTTATTGCGCAATCAAAAACAGTCCACCGTGTCGCACCGTGTCGCACCGTGGATCACGTGGCTAAAGCTTGCCCTGTGATTGGTTTGCTACACTGCACCGTGTCCGAGCATTACTATATTTAGTAACAATTGCGCAATAATCTGCACGCTGTCCGTGTCAACTAGTTGCTGTGATCGCAGCTTCGAATGCACGACTAACTTCCGAACGTACTCGGCACAATTCGGCAAGCTTTCGGCGAATTTTATAGTTCAGTGTTAACTGAACAATCGTAATATGAAACAAGGAATAATAATTGGGAATTTGTTCCCACTTTTAGCAGGAATTGGTAATAATATGACAACGATTACGAAAGATATTACTCAAATTATTTGTTTTAGACATATATTTCCTTAATTTTGGTGTGATTCAAAGAATTAATATGTACTTCTAAATAATGTGTGAATATTAGATTGCAGATGGGAAATTCTGGATGGGAAAATCTGACCGTGGCTGGAGCCACGTTCGATACAGTCTAGATCCGCGCCTGGTTTCAATATTGAATGCCTGTGGGTATTGAAAAATTACTGTTTCAGAACAGGTACAAGCGAGTTTGAGCAAGGAAACGAAGTACAAAGACGTTTTTTGGCCAAGGTAGACTGGGAATAGTAGTCTTCGTCTTAAGTCTTTGTGCAGCGGGATATTTGAATTTAGCAGTTCTGTCAAAGTTATACGACTACGAACACGGTACTAATTTTGTAAACATGAACAGAGCTGAATACCAGATGGCTATTTTAGCAATGTTTTTAGAAGATGCTTTGGAAGTGGAAGATGTTATGCTTCTTTACGGTTTAATTAAAAATCTCAAACAACATTTATATTCCATACAAGAACTATTCAAGATTTGGCTTGAATATATCTTACTTTGAAAACTTCGTTCTGACCACAACGAACTTTGTCACAAGCGATCCTAGTAAACTGAATTTAAAAATAGTCAAAACAAAACATTAGCATTTAACTTTAAGTGTTTTTTTTATTTTTTACTAAAAAACAAGAAATGCTTTAATTGTTACAAATTGCATAGGTAATTACAACCTGGTAAAGTAAATTCAACTTCTTTTAAACTAAAAGCAAGTTGTTCATAGGCCTATTTGTAAATTAGGAAAAATCACTTGCAAATGATAGTCCCCTGTCACACCTCTCAAAGGCACGTTGTCGTAAGATTATTTTATGTAATTTTAAGATACAATTGAATTCGGCATGACTAAGTAATGGTTACAGAATAATCACGTCTCCATGAGATATATAGAATCTCGAGAATTAGGTAAAAGATCACCAGGGGCCTTTGGCTCCCAGTATCATTTATCGTAATCAGACCACTCTAAATTAATTAAATGGAATTTAATGAATTCCCTACACTATGAGAGATATATAAAGCATGCAAATACTGGCAGCTGATTAGCCGAGTGAAGGTAGCTATTCTCTAACGCATCACATAATTATTATCCTATTAAGTTGTATTACATGATGTTCACTTGAAATTAGCATATTTCCTGTCCCTATCGCAGTGTTTTAATTTATTTATAAGCTGTATTTGGCTGTACTTTTCTGTAAGTCCTAATTCTTTGCAGACCTTGTCATTGATAATACATTTCCAAATAGCGTCATCGCTGAGATTGCCTTTACGTTGGAGGTCTATTGTCGCCTGTAAAACTGCTACTGTCTCTTTTGCCAAAAAATATATTTTCTTCTTTGGACTTTTTTTTGGACTAAACCGCCTTGCTACAGTACGAAATAATTGAGAAACTGATTAGGTTAAGCATTCATTGGTTGGGGAAAATACGAGAGAATTGAGCTTTTGGAATTCAGAGGAGCAAATTATTTTCCTATCATACAAATCACACACTCAAGACTTACATGCCAGTTGCATTCGCACACTTCGCAAAGGTTTCTTCGGCGATATTTTCGCACGTTTAACAGGCCTCCATTGTTGTTCCATCAAACGTTTTTCTGAGACAAAGAGATTGAGGTATAAGAAAAGAAAAAAGGGACAACACAATCACCACATACTGGCCAAACGTCATTCAAAGCAATGTAGAACTAAATTATTTATGTTTATGGATCACATTTAATATACCGGTGGCTATTATTACAGTCCCTATGTATCTGTTTTCAGCCAGTATCTTACTTTTTTCAGGACTTCTTCCCTCCACTTTTTCCGGACTTTTTTCTGGACTCGTATGACTGTCTTCCAGACTTTTTTCAGGGCTTTGTTCAATAAATTTTGGGTAATTTTCTCCTGGATGTTTTTCAACACCTTTTTCAGGGGTAGTTGTGGCGACATATCGTAGAAAATTTGATACTTTTGCACGACCTTGGGAAAAGAAACGATTTCATCAGAGTGATTTATGCAAGAAAAAATATGGCAACTTCCATATGTGATTTGAATAATATGTTAATATGCAAACTTACTGTGCAAACTGCTTGTTACATAAACGTCTACTACAAACGTCTTAATTAAACTACAGGTTTTGAACTGTTTCTTTCTATGTCCCATCTTAGTTTTTAAAAGGAAGATTCCCTATTCATGAAATAGCAAAAAAATTAATTACCTTTTACTGCATCTCTCATGGCGTAGTGTCCTTCAGCGGTCGATGTGGAATGAGACATAAGTGGTTTTTAATTACAATCTAAATACTATAGTATGATCAGTACTGGCCGTGGAACATCGTTAAATGGGGGGGCTACTGTACTATTCATATTTTCAAGTTCAGGTTTATTTGTTTCTTTTCAAATTGTTCTTTTTTACGGTCTGCTAACATGAATTTTAGCACACACACACACATTTAACGATCACCCTCGGCCATTGATGTTTGTATGTTGATTGACAATCAATCTTTTACTGATATGCCTTAAAACAATGGCTAGCACATTCTATAGTAGCCTAGTGCTACCGTAATTCAGAAATGCCGCTTTTACTGAAATGGTAACTATAAATAGAAACTCTAATATGTATATATATATTTCACTGTAAAGAAACTTGTTAAATTTGTAAACACCAAATAGCCCTTTCTCTCAACTGTCATCACTCTCAAATTTAAAGGGCGTAATGGAAATGCAATTGATCTTAATCCCTATAATGTAAGCATGCAAATACTTCATTCACAAATTCCGTAGTTACTTGTGTATGTCTAAACTATAAGATGAAATAGACAATCTTAGCGCTTCACATAAACTTATTGCAAAGTTGTCTCTATTCGACTCTTAGGGCAGAGTCTAAAAAGATATAGACATAGTTTGTCTTAATATTAAGTATAGGATAATGTTAAATCTGGATACTATAAAAATCAGCAGTTATAAAAATCTGCAGGGGTTGGTTGTATCAAGCCTGTTTAGCTTAAACGGTGGTTAAGTTCAAAATAGAAAGCCAGTCTATCGCTTTATTCAACAAGCAAACTAAATGTTTTTAACCTTAATACAAATATATTGTTTTCAACTACATATTCAGTGCATAAGTTGATTCATTCAAGAGAGTTGTAATTTTGACTTACCGGTATCCACCGTTTAAGCTAAACGGCCTTGATGCAACCGGCCGCAGATCGGCAAAACATAGAGCGGTTCTGTAACATAGGGCTGCAGCTAGTTTCATCTGAACCGAAAATGCAACAGCAAATCGACTTCTAAACACGTCTATGGGGGGAGAATTTTAAATAATTCGCAAACAGATAAATGCATACGTATAGAGTACTGTTAATTATAGTATAAGCAGTAATTATACTATAGATCAGGGGCCGGTTGTATGAAAGCCGGATAGCGCTATCCACCCAATAGTGATTTTTTCAACCGTTCTAAAAATAAAAAGCGATAAACTTTCATTTTTGGAACCAGCAATTATTGAAGAGGATACTCGATTTAGGAATACTAAGGTTTAATCAAAGTTATAGCAAAAAACGGGCGATTTTAAAGCGATTGAAAAAACCACTATCCAGTGAATAGCGCTATCCGGCTTTCATACAACCGGCCCCAGCAGTGGCATAGCCAGCTTGACGATTTTGTCCCGCTATGTAAATTTCGAGTTATTATAATTATTCATGTCTTTAGAAATCTATTGTTTTCACAGTCAGTGAACGCTAAAATATTAGCATAGCGGGACAAATCGACAGGCTGGCTACGCTACTGTAGATCAGTAAATAAGAATATTGTCAGATGCTCAAAAATAAACAAGAATACATTTAAAACATCAGGAAATACGAACTTCTAACAACATCGGAAAAAAACAGAGGAAACTTTCCAGTGAACGGAAATTTAATTACGGCTTACAGTATGGGGGTTGGTTGCGGTTACCCAGAAGGAAAGGAATCTTTTGTGCAATTATATGTCATGAACAAAACTACAGGGTGTATCAAAAAAAATGTCCTAAATGTAAAATTTCCGTTTTGCAGGATATTTTGTAGAATTTGGCAAATTTTTGTGTTCCTAGAGATAGTTAAGACTTATCTGGTATACCTAGGCCAAGTTTGGTTTTTCATTAACAAAATTATGGGGCGCGCAAATTCATCGCGCGCAGTGGATTAAATGCATGGTTGATTTTAGCGTGACCGATCTCGTGCAAAGCTGGGCAAATGAATGAATTAAAGCGAGAAACTGAACAAGAAGACGAAGCGATTTAATAATAAGATTCTTATTCTTGATGTTAATCCTCAGCATTTCCACCATTTCTTTCTAAGCAAACTGCGGCTCGTCTGAGCATGGTAAACACTGAACGGCGAACCACATTTGTCTGTCCTGCCTCAAACTATCCATTTCGTTCGAAATTCTTTCTTGCAAATCGCCTACGCTACCACCGGCAAATCTAGGCGAATGGACAGACAAATGGTTCGCTGTTCAGTGTTTAGTATGCTCAGACAAGCAGCAGTTTGCTTAGAATGAAATGGTGGAAATGCTGAGGATTAACATCACAAATAAATCGCTTTGTTTTTGTGTTCAGTTTCTCGCTTTAATTTATTCATTTCCCCAGTCTTAGATGAGATCGGTCACGCTAAAATCAACCATGCATTTAATCCACTGCGCGCAATGAAATATTTGTCACATTTAGGGGTCGCGCGTTGCTCCCAGTATGCATTATTTTTCCTGAAACTTTGACAGTTTATTAAAAAGCTTTCCTACTTTTAGACAGCTAAATAATATCTCAATTTCAGCTTCACATTTTCGCGCGCAAGCCCTCTCAATATCAGTGGAAACGAACCACCCCCCCGGTAACATAATTTTGTTAATGAAAAACCAAACTTGGCCTAGGTATACCAGATAAGTTTTATCTATCTCTAGGAACATAAAAATTTGCCAAATTCTGCAAAATATCCTGAAAAACGGAAATTTTACATTTGGGACATTTTTTTGATACACCCTGTATAGGGTTGTACTGATAGCAATTAGAATTGGAAGGGCAATAAACATTCTAAAAATTGTATGAAATTATTTCAATTGATAAATCTGGCACAATGTGGTGGCATTTGGCACAATGTGGTGGCATTTGGCACAACAGTACGGCATTTAGCACAAAAATTTTGCATATATGCCACGTCATTTCGCACAGAATGAACGAGAAATATCAAATAAGTGAGCTTTTTGCAAAACACGAAACCTCAAAATCTTTGGTTAAAACAATGTTAGAAATATTATACGGCAAATGTGGAGAATTCCGTCAAGGGCGAAATGGGGTTATCCCTTAAAATTACAAGACATGAATCATCTTCATTAAAAAGAACACATAATTCAAGGGCAATCAGCCATATAAGTTCTAGCTATACATTTAATGTCAAAACATTGTTTTACATCAGGTCTGATTAACAATTGCAGAGAAAAGGCCAGTGACTTAGCCACAAAATTTTGGCCATATAATAAATATGTTTAGGAGAAATTAAAGCAGCAGTTGCATCTAGTTGTACTGAAATACAACAGGTAATCGACTTCCAAGCACTCTAAGAGAAGAGAGTTTTATAGAAAAGTATATAATAAGAATTGTATAGGAACAGGAATACAAGTAATTCAGACTATCGGGAAATACTCTGAACCATCACATACCATGCCAGGAAGTTATCAGGCTGGATTGTGGTTAGCCAAGAGAGGATGTTGTTTGCGCAGAATATACGTTGTCAGAATTGTCCCTACAACAAAACTATAGGTTAGTTATAGACAAAAACATTTGTCGTCCAACATAAAAGAAACTGACTGATCGCACATGCAGAGGGCATAATAGAACCCTTAAACAGTGAACAAGCCGCTACCTAAACAAGTTAAAGATTTGTATAAATACGTAGAGCTTATTTGCGACTAGAATTAGAGCTTGTTAGAGCAAACAGACCATGTATTATTAAGGCTTTTAAACAGCAAATATACTCCTTTAAACTGATAAGTTGCAAAGATCATAAATATTATTTGCGATTTTTATAGGCTGCGGCTCATAGTTTAGAATCGAGGCTCGTCTTTATTATAAGCCGTACGTATAATAATTTTATTTCTAGGAAAATTGGTACATTCCTTGAAGGTCTACGTCCTATTTTCGCTTGTATAAATACCCATAATAAGTATGGAAAGGAAAAGGCTGCATGGTTAACAAAAAGTGAAAAATATAAAAGGCAAAAGCGGAGAATTTATTCAATGGTCGAAACAAGTTATCCCGAAATTTACAAGACAAGTTCATTGCATCACATCATATTTATAACCAACATGACTGTTGCTATATAACAGTTATCATAGTTGCAAATACATTATGAAAACAATAATAACACATCTATGATTAGTAATGATAATAATACATGTGCAATGTTGGTATCTGATCGACCAATCAAGAAGCAGGTATAGGTGGGGAGAGTTTTTTAAAAAAAAATTAAAAAGCCCAGTTTTTTTAGGCTAAAAGTTAATATACTTTGCAGATGGCTGCCAAACAGGGTTTAATGGTGTTTATATCGTAAACGAGTTCAGTGACCCCCATTTTTTTGACATGAAATATTTACGCTTTACATGCTTTATCTATAAAACGTTTTAAAAAATTTTTACGAAAATTTGGGGGAAATTTTTAATAAGCCAAAGATAAAGCATCTACAGTGTAAATGTTTATTGCAAAAAAAATTGGGGTCACTGAACTCGTTTGCGATATAAACACCATTAAACCCTGTTTTGCGGCCGTTGCAAAACGTCTCTGTTGCCATAATAACGGGTGTCAAAGAAAAGTTCTGAATAGATTTTCGATTAAGATATGTTTCCTGCAAAGTATATTAACTTTTAGCCTTCTAGCGAAGCATTTAGATGCCTAATAGCTCTGTTTAAAATATGAAAAAAAAAAATTTGACGAACTGTATCAAGCCAAACTAAATTAATTACATATAATTACAATAGAATATAATTAAATCACATATAATTATGGAGGATCAATAATTAAACAATCTAAAGAACAAATAAATTCGTAATTCTTGTGAATAATTATTATTTGGGATATACACACATGCTTTGGTTATAAACAGAGAAGGCTTAAATAAATCTTTGAATCGAGAAGTTTATCGAGTGATTATATGCAATTTAAGCTTGTGCCAGGTCAGTGGCGTCGCCAGCATCGATAAGTGGGGTGGACATATTCATATATTCATGTCGACAGACCGATAAAACAATCAATTTGAAAAGAAATGAATAATGTAAAACACGAATATATAAATAAGCCCCCCACATTTATCAAGCTGGCAATGCCACTGAGCCAGGTGGCAGAGACAATCCAACCTCGTTCCCAGGGCCTTTTACCTTGATTCTGGTGTTGGGGATTTTCCCTAATTTATGTGTAATTGGCGGAATATTTTGTAATTAATCCGAAATGGTTCAATTCCAATATGCTTTATTGCGACAATATTATCTGTTCTACATGACACCGGCATTTTGAAAATGTTAGGCAAAATTTTATGATAAATTATGCTTACTCAAAATACCCACAAAATGTGGGCATTTTGAACGGCCAATCCCAGGGCCTTTCCTCTTCTTTCTCATAAAGTCCCAAAAGGCCCTGGGAACGAGGTTGAGAGACAATCGCCTGGAAGAGGTAATACTTGTGCCCTCAATTGAAAGTGTGTAAGGGGTTATATGCATTACCTTGTTTCGTGAGTAAGAAAACAATTTTAGAGCTACAAATACGACTGAAAATGCGCACTTTTGTAATTTTTTTTATCGCAGGTTTTTTATTGGTCATCAAAAAATGGCTAAAAGAGCGTCACATATTTTCCGGACAGTCCCAGTCTCGTTGTAACCCCAGTTTCATTAAACGCTGCATTCTAATGCAAATAGCGCAGAGATAACAATTTTGTTCATGCTAATATAGAAAAAGTATAATTAGGATGCAGGAAGGTAATAATCTGGAAATTCATATTTGAATACAAGAATTTAAACGACTGTGCATAGAGCGTACGAATTCAGAAGGCGGGGGTCGAACTCAGAGCAGATTTGTTGTGACTCATGACAAACAGATTTATTATTGTAAATTACCAACATGTTACCATATGATTGTCCTTTTAAACCAGCCATTGTCCAGTCCCAAGCCTGGAATGAGAAATTGGTGAGGGGAAGGAATATTATTGTATGTAGCTAAAGTGGAATTGATCATGGGAAGCAATAGTGATATGTTGTCCTGCTTGTAGCTCCTCATACTATCTCGGTAAATTTAAATTAAACACGCTTCGGCTTGTGCACTCTTGATTTGCTATAACAACCTTTCTAAATTTTGATATTAAGCACGCTTAGGCTTGTGCACTCTTGTTATAGTAAATTTTGTATGACAGCTTGCTACTGATTGTCCCACTCATGTGAATAACACGTGAATGCGTGTTAGTAATAATCCCACCTTAGTAATATAATACATTGGCATCACATCTTCATTTCATAAATAAAATCTCTTTTATGTTTGTGTGTTGGTTTCCTTCCTCCTTTTAAACCAGCCATTGTGGATAGATATATAGATATATAGATGTATAGATGTATAGATATATAGATATATAGATATATAGATATATAGATATATAGATATATAGATATATAGATATATAGATATATATATATAGATATATAGATATATAGATATATAGATATATAGATATATAGATATATAGATATATAGGTATATAGGTATATAGGTATATAGATATATAGATATATAGATATATAGATATATAGATATATAGATATATAGATATATAGATATATAGATATATAGATATATAGATATATAGATATATAGATATATAGATATATAGATATATAGATATATAGATATATAGATATATAGATATATAGATATATAGATATATAGATATATAGATATATAGATATATAGATATATAGATATATAGATATATAGATATATAGATATATAGATATATAGATATATAGATATGGATATATCTACAAATAAGTTAAGATAAAAAGTTCTGTAGTGGCCACGATAATTTGACCATTTCAGGCTTATTTTACTGAAAATTGCGCTATAGAAGAACAACAAGATACCACAGGCAAAGATCAAGTATTTCAACTTTGATGTAATTTATGTAAACTATAAGGCAATATACAAAGAAAACCCTTTAGTATAGAGCTACCTGTACTACCGAGGAAATATCAACAGTGATACTTACATATCTAACCCAAACAATGACATTTGTGTGGATTATAATAATCCTTTTGTGTTCAACGCGCCCATGCCATACGATTAACAAAGAAACTCCCGCTCAAATAAAATTAATGTCAATTTATGCTAATTACTAGAAATACATGCATGCAGCAACCCCTCGCCATTTCAAACAAAGTAAAATATTTCCTAGCCAGACCTAAACTTCAATATTATGAAATGTCCTAAATGTAAAGCAGATAGCTAATGTTTCAAATATTTTGGAAACAAACACAGTTGTAAAGGTGAAGTGAAATCACCCGTTTTCTTGCTGCTTTCCGTTGCATTAAGTTACAGACTTTCAGAGTTTAAGTGAGAGTAGATACTTCATTATAGCTAAACCTTCAAAACATCAATAACCAAGCAGTGAACGTCGAATGTTGTTTTTGATTATTAAATTCGTGCAGTGATTGCAGTCGACTATATATAAACCTTTAAAGTGATTTTTGTTATATAAAACTCTGAATTACACTTTTAATGACTCTTTTGGAAGTTAAAACGATGATGTAAAGCCTTAAATAGTCGGTCACATCTTCGCAAAACCGAGAAAACGACATAGTGTACCAAGGTCATAAAATGTATTTGTACAGCAAACACGAAATAAACCTTGAAATGAATAAAATAGACTCCTACCATTTCAAGGATTATAATCGAGTTGCTCCTTTTCACTGCTAATTCCTCCAGTTCTGATAATATTTTAAACTCTTCCCAGTGTTTTATCTGTTTTTTGATTCCACATTTCATATTTTGTTTTCGAAGCATTTTTTTTAAAAAATAGTTTGCAAAATGACAGTTAAACCGCTGACTTTTTTCACTGAAACACAAATGTTTCGTCTTAGCCAATCAGGAAGTTGCTGATTACCAGTCTACACTCGTTTGCATTTCCACATGCGCACAAATACCATGACCATTGAACGTCTATGACATTTGGGCAACTTTGGATTCCGCTATGTTCTCCCAGGTCCCAGGTGTAATTTCTAATCTCCGGGCGGAATTAGTACCCTCGCACGGTGCTTGGCTCCCCTGAAGTTTGTTAATTTCACACATCAACACTGACAACAAAGAAAGTTTACATGCAGTCCAAGGCTCCTCGCCGGGGATCACTTCCGGTCTTCTGCGCTATTCGCCACTAGGAGTACAAGCTTGTGAATTGGACGTTGCAACACACTTAATCTTTGGTTCGTTTTCCATTGTCATCCAAAGAGGAATCACCGATAGTCAATTGGACTGTTCTCACAAAACCATCTGCATCTGGAAAGGCTGTAGATACTGGGCCTAACTTTCAGCAATTACGGGGAAGATTTTTGTCCTTGATGATTAAAATATCTCCTTCGATGAGATTTCGTTTCGGTCCTATCCATTTTTGTCGCTGTTGGAGAGTCTGCATAAATTCTTTTCGCCAACAAGCCCAAAACTTGTTAATGAGATGTTGCACTTTCCTCCATCGTTTTTGCGAATATTGGTCAGCTGATTGAAAGATACCTGGTGGTGGGAGAACAACCTTTGACTTCATAGTTAATAGATTGTTGGGTGCCAGTGGGGTCAATAAGTCGGGATCATTCAAACTGTCAACAGTCAATGGACGGCTGTTTACAACGGTTTCTGGTTCGCAACATAGTGTTGTTAAAGACTCATCATCAAGTTGCAATCCTGAAGCATCCAACATAGCTGACAGGACGTTTCTTACAGTTCGAATTAGTCTTTCCCAGCTGCCACCTATGTGACTGGCACTTGGGACGTTCATTTAAATACCATCCAATCACAGTGATTCTGTAGCATTTCTGATCAAATTCTTTCATGGTTAAGCTCTGCCAGAGCATCTTTAAGTTCTGTCTTTGCGCCGATAAAGTTTGTCCCCTGGTCGCTTCTGAGCTGACATACTGGACCGTGTGGCAGAGAAAACAACGAAGAGCATTAATGAACGAATCAGTAGTTAAACTGTGGGAAATCTCGAGGTGTACGGCTCTTGAGACCATGCAAACAAAGATAACACCATATCTCTTCAACTCTTTTCTTTTATTTTCCATGGGCCAAAGTAATCTACCGCTGCGTATGTAAATGGGGGTGAAGGCTCCAGTCGGTCGCTGGGCAGGTCTGCCATCTTTTCATCTTGCGTTGTTCCTCATAGCTTGCGGCACACTGTACACTCCGCAATGCCTTTAGGAAGTATGACAGGGTTGTGATTTTCGTTCAGATTAGCTCTTCATAAACGACCACCAACTCGAAGGATGCCATTTTTGTCAACGAACCAAAGTACTCTACAATCGCATCGTACTCTAGCTCTTTTTGTAACTGTTTGCTGACTTTCACTGACACTACAGCAGCTGTTAGCTCGAGTCTCTGTATTGTCACTGGTTTAAGTGGGGTGACTCTAGCCTTTCCCATCACCAAAGAACAGCAGACTTCGCCCTTCTCATTCTTTAGTCTCACATACGAACATTGACCATAACCTCGATTGCTGGCATTCGAAAAACTGTGTAATTGAATGTTGGTAATGTTGCCAAAATCTCTGAGCTTGTAACACTGTGGAACCGACAAGCTTTCGACTTGGAACAGTTCTGAAGTCCATTTTTCCCATTTGTATCTCATGTGATCAGGAATGGGATCGTCCCATTCCGCCTTATCTTTGCAGAGAATTTGCAGCAAACATTTTGCTTCAAGGATTACTGGAGCCAAAAAACCTAACGGGTCATCTATTGAACTAATCTTCGACAACATCCCTCTCCTTGTGCACGGACGATCTTTCAGTGTTATTCTAAATTGAAGAGCGTCATTCTCTATACACCATTGCACTCCCAGAGCGCGTTCAACTGGCAGGATGTCGTAGTCCAAATCGATTTCCTTGATTCCTTCTGCATAATCTTCAACCGGGATCATTTCAATCACCTCTTTCTCATTGGAAATGAACTTATGCAAATTGAGACCTCCACGCTTGCACAGCTCTTTCGTTTTATGCTTTGTGTATCAACTCTACTGCTTTGTTTGCGGTCGGCTGGCTCTACCCAGAGGTCGGCCTTGTTATCTTGTGCAGTGCGCTTGATTGCGAAATTCGCACATGCCAACGATACAACGCCGAAAAGACGCACCGTCATTCTAAATTCAGCAGGTTCCTTCGAGAGATCTCCGTCCTTCCACCAAAGAAAACGCAGCATGTCGTGATGCTCCTCAGCTACCCTCACTTGACAAAACATTGATTCTATGTCGCACATCACAGCTACTGGTTCCTTTCTAAATCTGACAAAGACACCCACCAAATTGTTCATTAGATCCGGACCTGGTAACAGTTTCTGATTTAAGGACTGTCCCTGAAACTCCGCCGAACAATTGAATACGACACATATTTTCCGTTGTTTTTGGGGGTGATACACACCATGATGTGGGATGAACCAAACCTTCTTACTACCTCCAATCTCAGCTGGTGTTACTTCCTCAGCATATCCTTTCGCAATTATGTCATTCATGAATTTGAGGTAGTCCTGTTGATATTGCTTATCCTTTCCGAACCTTTTCTTCAGTTGATTCAACCGACGCATGGCCATCTCACGCATGGCCATCTCGATTATCAGGTAACTCGATATCTTCTGACTTAAGCGGTAACGGCAACTCGTAATGACCATCATTACATTGGCGAAGATTATCTTCCCCCATCTTCATAAATTTTCTATCCTCCTGAGAAAGTCCTTGATTTTCTTGACTTCGTTCCCAGAAATCCAATTCGAACATTTTCTTCACCGAGAGAGGGCTAATTTCTTCTTTGCTTTGGCTTTGGATAACAAACGCGTGTTTTGTGCTATTATTGCCCGTAATCTCTTTAGCCATGATTCTACTGTAAGTTGTAACTTCTTCAACATCATGATAATCTGATTCTGCTACTGGTCCAATGATTCCCCATCCCAGAAGCGTTCTAATTGCATAAGGGTCATCACCTTTACCAAGAATTACTTCGCGTGGTTTGAGAGCTCTCGGGCAATTGCAACCGATCAATAAACCAACGGTTATATTGGGCTTATAAGGATGCATCTTGTTGGTGATATTTTTCAGGTGAGACCATCTCTCTGAAGTTTACGGTGTAGGTATTTGGTTTCTTCGAAAGGGTATGGTTTTCTTTGAATACGTCTTCGGAAGTTGGATGTCGACCTTCTTATCAACATGCCTTATTACAAGACCATCAACTCTTTTGGTTGAAATTTCTTCTCTGCCAAGCATCGTGGGAGGACTCAGATTAACTTCAGTCCCTTTAATTCCAAGGGTTTTGGGAGCATCAACTTGAATGAAGGTGGTGTCACTTGCATCATCAAGCAATGCATACACCATGATTTCACGATTTGAATTGTCCTTGTGGTGTAAAAGAACCTGTAGAATCATACAGTTGGTTACATCGTCTTGGGAAACACACGCACAACTGTTAGCATCTTTGTTCTCATGTTCCTGTCTTTCTTCTCTTTCTGGCTTTTGCAATTCTTTCGACTGATAGTGTAAAGAAGTAGGATGAAATTTCTTACATTCCTTACACTTTAATTTTCTTTTACACTCCTTTGACAAGTGACCACGACCCAAACAACCAAAACATAGTCCCAACGACTTCACAAGATCTTTCCTTTTAAGAATATCCATTTCCAATAACTTAGGACAGTCATTAGGATGATGATTTTCCGTGCAACATGGGCATACTTGTTTTCGTCCGCTGTCCTTGGATCCACCGTCCTTGTTACTCTCATTTCCTGAGGTTGTAAGACTATTACCACCACCCAATGGGAACTTTTGGGATCTCGGTTTTTCTTCCCGTTTTATCCCTGTTTACGCCTTTCTTTTAGCACATGCAGAGAGAAGGCAGGATCCGTAGCAAAGTCCGCTTCTTCCCTCACAAACGAAACAAGGTGATGGAATTGTACCAGAGCTTCATCTGTCTTTCGTAATTTAAAGGCATGACACCATTTCACTCTGGAGTAGGATGGGAGCTTTGCACTAATTTGCTTCAAGGTTTCAGTGGAATTTAAATCATCCATAAATTTAATTGTTTTCATCACTTCCTCACAACGTAATAGGAAGTCAGAAAGCTCCTGCAAGCTTCTACTGTCCCCTTCATTAACTGATCCCCACACTTTCAACTTAGCTTTGTATGCATCTGACACTCGATAAGGATCCCAAAAGCGTTTTGCAAGGGGCTTCTTAGCTTCTTGATAGCCACTGTCCGAATTTAGAGTAACATAAGACTTAACCAAGTCATTCGCTTTTCCGCTTGGGTATTTGTTCAGGAAATACAGTCGTCTCTGTCATCTGGAACCCTGTTCTCGATATTGGTCTCAAAGGCTCTAATGAATATCGGGTAATCAAAGAAACTTCCACCAAAGGTTGGTGGTTCTTGTACTGGTAAAGATTGCATTTGTTGTTGCTCCACAATCTTAGCACTCAACTCAGTTTGCTTGGTTTGAAGTTCAATCATTTCTTGTAGAGCGACATCATTCCAAGAAGCAATCTCTAACGGATAACTGATTTCATGTTGTACTTCTACGTCTGATGTTTGACATGGTCCTGTTTCCTTGGTGTCATGAGTTACCTCATCATTTTGTTGTGAAGTTGCTGTACTTTGAAAGGCTGGCACATTTGGATTTAGTCCTTTCTGTTCTGCACTAATATGGGTACTTGAAACAGGCATTTGATTGGTGAGATTAATCTTAGGATCAAGCAAATTGTCACCTAAAAATAGTTTATCCACACTTACATCATGACAAGAAAATATGCCCTCTTCTTCCTCGATCTTCAACATTGCATTTTCTTCTGTGTTCGTCATTTCTATTTGTTTCGCTATTTGAAGCCTTTTAAGCATTTTTTCTTCATCAAGAAACTTCATTTCCACTTCCAACTTTGCTGCCTTTGCAGCCGCCCTTATTCTTCTAGAACAGGCTGAAGAACCTGATGACTAGATTTTAACTAGCAATCATACTTATGGTCCTCATCACTGAAATGTTCCATTTCTTTGTCCAAAGTTTCTCGTGCTTGCTCTAACTCGTCCACACTGACACAATCCGTAAGGAGACCCTTGATCTTCGTTATGATCAGCAATAACTTGCCATGGGCCACACCTTGATTGCGTCGCAATAAATTAAGTTGATAACCTTTACTTTTTTCTGTCAATTTTACTGTTCGTTTTGCTCGTCCCTGAGCCTCATCAGAAAATGGATGCACGAGTTTGTCATCATCATTACCACTTGAGGCACTCTTATCCATATTAAATAGAATACCACACAACTTTTTTTATGTTAACCTTACATGGAGTACCCAGTACCTCGATGTGAATATTATACACTTCGTTTTATATAACAAGCTTTTTCGCCAACAGTTCTGTTTGTTCCACGTTTATAACCCACACAAAGGCCCGATGAAGATATTTTACTGTAGCGGCCACAATAATTTGACCATTTCGGGCTTATTTTACTGAAAATTATGCGATAGAACAACAAGATACCACAGGCAAAGATCAAGTATTTCAACTTTGATGTAATTTACATAAACTATAAGGCAATATACAAAGAAAAACCCTTTAGTATAGAGCTACCTGTACTACCGAGGAAATATCAACAGTAATACTTACATATCTTAAGCCAAACAATGACCTTTGTGCGGATTATAATACGTACGGTTCCTGCCGGAACTGATTAAAAAAGCATAGCAGGAACCAGAATTCTGTCGTTTTCAGAGAGATTGAATATCAAGTTATTTTCTTCAATAACATCTATCAAACAGGTTGAACAGATCACATGTCAAAAACTGTTTATAATTTACATAAATAACAAGAAATAAAATGGTATCCAGTGAAGTCCAATATGCAGTTACTGAAATCATAAAAATGAACCAAGAAGCGGTGAAAAGCTAAAACGGATGTAATCACAATTAATGTTATAACATGCATATTATAAAGAACTTATCACAGTCAGTCAGTTAATGTTAGTGATAAGAAAGTGTTAACAATGAGAGAACACTACTATTTAGTGTCCCAACTGGCAACTGCTTAGAGTTTGGGATTAATTGGGAATCGAGGAAGATTGTGGTGCAGGAATAGTAAATGTTCACCATTTCGTGGTAGAAGGTGTGCACGATGCTCCTCAAATACGTTTCCAGCTTCGGAGAAGAGGCGTTTGAAGTAAACCGATGATGCTGGACAGGATAGATAACACGCACTACTTTGGCAATGGTTGGAAAAATTAATTTCTCTTCTTTCCAGAAATTTAAAGGGTCCTTGCACCTTTCAATAGTGGGAGTAGCAGCGTATCTGTCTAATTAATTCACTTGCCAACTCAGATAGACTAGGTCCCTTCGGCCTTTGAAACTTCTGTTTGATCTCTTTCAGAACTTTGTTCATCATCAGAACTTTTTCATCAGAAAGCTCTTCAGTAGAGCAGACTTCTTCATAGCACTTCAGAAAATCAAGATGGATTTCCTCTTTTAGCGATTTGGGTGTGTTTGTTTCTTTCCGTTGTTTCCTTGACATTTGTTAGGTAAACAAGAAAGAAGACGTTGTCGGAGGGCGTTACGTATTTCAGTTTTAGTAGTTTGCACTCCACTATCATGACCAGGCTTCAACAAATATTGATCAAGAGCAACGACATGCGGAATAACATCACCCAGTGGTGACTGCTCAGAGCTGACTTGCTTAGTAATTTCAAAAGAATGGTTGAAGTATGCGCAGAATTTTCTCGCACAGATTCCATTCGTTTGAGCTTAGTATTGGGACATTGTGATTAGCAGTGTAAATCTGAAGTGGTCGCTTGAGAGTTAATGCTCTTTCAAGCATGAGGTATGTGCTGTTCCAGCATGTAGAAAAATCTTGAACAGGGAACAATGGTAGTTTAATACCTTGTTCAGCTTGAAGATTCTTCAGTTCATTGCGAGCCAGACTCGAATGATTAAAATGAGTAGCAATACGACAGACTTTTGTAATAGTAGGTTGACTGAAGATAGAATCTTTCACTACGAGATCAAGAATACGAAGGAAACAGTGTACGCTAGCTATATTTGCCAAACGCGTCCTGAAACCATATTGGACCCCCCCCTCTCCTCAGAAAAACTATGAAATGTGGAATAAAAAAACAGATAAAACACTGAGAAGAGTTTAAAATATTATCAGAACTGGAGGAATTAGTGGTGAAAAGGAGCAACTCGATTATAATCCTTGAAATGGTAGGAGTCTATTTTGTTTATTTCAAGGTTTATTTCGTGTTTGCTGTGCAAATACATTTTATGGCCTTGGTACACTATGTCGTTTTCTCGGTTTTGCGAAGACGTGACCGACTATTTAAGGCTTTACATCATTGTTTTAACTTCCAAAAGAGTCGTTAAAAGTGTAATTCAGAGTTTTATATAACAAAAATCACTTTAAAGGTTTATATATAGTCGACTGCAATCACTGCACAAATTTAATAATCGAAAAACAACATTCGACGTTCACTGCTTGGTTATTTATATTACTTGGGCTGTTTTGATGTTTTGAAGGTTTAGCTATAATGAAGTATCTACTCTCACTTAAACTCTGAAAGTCTGTAACTTAATGCAACGGAAAGCAGCAGGAAAACGGGTGATTTCGCTTCACCTTTACAAATGTGTTTGTTTCCAAAATATTTGAAACATTAGCTATCGGCTTTACATTTAGGACATTTCATAATATTGAAGGTTAGGTCTGGCTAGGAAATATTTTACTTCGTTTGAAATGGCAAGGGGTTGCTGCATGCATGTCTTTCTAGTAATTAGCATAAATTGACATTAATTTTATTTGAGCGGGAGTTTCTTTGTTAATCATATGGCATGGGCGCGTTGAACACAAAAGGATTATTATAATCCACACAAATGTCATTGTTTGGGTTAGATATGTAAGTATCACTGTTGATATTTCCTCGGTAGTACAGGTAGCTCTATACTAAAGGGTTTTCTTTGTATATTGCCTTATAGTTTACATAAATTACATCAAAGTTGAAATACTTGATCTTTGCCTGTGGTATCTTGTTGTTCTTCTATAGCGCAATTTTCAGTAAAATAAGCCTGAAATGGTCAAATTATTGTGGCCACTACAGAACTTTTTATCTTAACTTATTTGTAGATATATCTATATCCATATCTATATATCTATATATCTATATATCTATATATCTATATATCTATATATCTATATATCTATATATCTATATATCTATATCTATATATCTATATATCTATATATCTATATATCTATATATCTATATATCTATATCTATATATCTATATATCTATATATCTATTATCTATATATCTATATATCTATATATCTATATATCTATATATATATATATCTATATATCTATATATCTATATATCTATATATCTATATATCTATATATCTATATATCTATATATCTATATATCTATATATCTATATATCTATATATCTATCTATAGATTGTTGGCATTTAGCACAATCATGTAAAATTTGATTTTTTTCTTAAATTTTAGTTCTGTAGTGTCTGATACCGTTTTAAAATGTAAAACTGTGTGTAACCAATATCTACTTTGTGTTTATTCGTTGTGAAATATCCGTTTTAGCTTTTAAAACTACTGCATCAATTTTATTGTCCCAAATGCCAAGCTGAAAATAGATGTCCATGGTATTTTGCATAACTGTGGTATTCGGCGCAATTGCATGTTATTCCTTTTGGCATTTGGCGCAATCTTCATATTTTTGCCTCAAATACGGACTTTGAAACTTATTACTCTATGAGGCTATGCTAAATTAAATAATCTTTTTCCCTCTAAAGTCACGCACAGAAACAAAAGATCGTGAATATAAATGTGCTTTGCAAAAGGTACTTAGAGAGCGAAAATAAAAGCAACAAATATTTTTTTTACGTAGTCGTAACAATCATATGGTAACATGTTGGTAATTTACAATAATAAATCTGTTTGTCATGAGTCACAACAAATCTGCTCGGAGTTCGACCCCCGCCTTCTGAATTCATATGCTCTACGCACAGTCGTTTAAATTCTTATATTCAAATATGAATTTCTAGATTATTACCTTTCTGCATCATAATTATACTTTTTCTATATTAGCATGAACAAAATTGTTATCTTTGCGTTATTTGCATCATTAGAAGGCAGCGTTTAATGAAACTGCGGTTACAACGAGACTGGGACTGTCCGGAAAATATGTGACGCTCTTTTAGCCATTTTTTGATAACCAATAAAAGACCTCCAATGAAAAAATTACAAAAGTGCGCATTTTCAGTCGTATTTGTAGCTCTAAAATTGTTTTCTTACTCACGAACAAGGTAATGCATATAACCCCTTACACACTTTTAATTGAGAGCACAAGTATTACCTCTTCCAGGCATGTCTCTCAACCTCGTTCCCAGGGTCTTTTGGGACTTTATGAGAAAGAAGAGGAAATCACCACCAGAATCAAGGTAAAAGGCCCTGGGAACGAGGTTGGATTGTCTCTGCCACCTGGCCCAGTGGCGTCGCCAGCTTGATAAGTGTGGGGGACTTATTTATATACTCGTGTTTTACATTATTCATTTCTTTTCAAATTGATTGTTTTATCGGTCTGTCAACATGAATATATGAATATGTCCACCCCACTTATCGATGCTGGCGACGCCATTGACCTGGAACAAGCTTAAATTGCGTATAATTACTGGATAAACTTCTCGATTCAAAGATTTATTTAAGCCTTCACTGTTTATAACCAAAGCATGTATGTATATCAAAATAATAATATTCACAAGAATTGTTCTTTGGATTGCTTAATTATTGATCCTCCATAATTATATGTGATTTAATTATATTCTATTGTAATTATATGTAATTAATTTAGTTTAGCTTGATACAGTTCGTCAATTTTTTTTTATTCATATTTTAAACAGAGCTATTAGGCATCTAAATGCTTTGCTAGAAGGCTAAAAGTTAATAATACTTTGCAGGAAATATATCTAAATCGAAAATCTATTCAGAAATTTTCTCTGACACCCATTATTATGGCAACAGAGACGTTTTGCAATGGCTGCAAAACAGGGTTTAATGGTGTTTATATCTCAAACGAGTTCAGTGACCCCAATTTTTTTTTGCAATAAACATTTACACTATAGATGCTTTATCTCTAAAAAGTTTTTTAAAATTCCGTCAAGTCTGTTTAACAAAAACGTTATTTTGGCTTATTAAAAATTTCCCCAAAATTTTCGTAAAAATTTTTTAAAACGTTTTTATAGATAAAGCATGTAAAGCGTAAATATTTCATGTCAAAAAAATGGGGGTCACCGAACTCGTTAAGATATAAACACAATTAAACCCTGTTTGGCAGCCATCTGCAAAGTATATTAACTTTCAGCCTCAAAAAACTGGGCTTTTTAAATTTTTTTTTAAAAAACTCTCCCCACCTATACCTGCTTCTTGATTGGTCGATCAGATACCAACATTGCACATGTATTATTATCATTACTAATCATAGATGTGTTATTATTGTTTTTCATAATGTATTTGCAACTATGATAACTGTTATATAGCAACAGTCATGTTGGTTATAAATATGATGTGATGCAATGATCTTGTCTTGTAAATTTCGGGATAACTCGTTTCGACCATTGAATAAATTCTCCGCTTTTGCCTTTTATATTTTTCACTTTTTGTTAACCATGCAGCCTTTTCCTTTCCATACTTATTATGGGTATTTATACAAGCGAAAATAGGACGTAGACCTTCAAGGAATGTACCAATTTTCCTAAATATAAAATTATTATACGTACGGCTTATAATAAAGACGAACCTCGATTCTAAACTATGAGCCGCGGCCTATAAAAATCGCAAATAATATTTATGATCTTTGCAACTTATTAGTTTAAAGGAGTATATTTGCTGTTTAAAAGCCTTAATAATACATGGTCTGTTTGCTCTAACAAGCTCTAATTCTAGTCGCAAATAAGCTCTACGTATTTATACGAATCTTTAACATGTTTAGGTAGTGGCTTGTTCACTGTTTAAGGGTTCTATTATGCCCCCTGCATGTGCGATCAGTCAGTTTCTTTTATGTTGGACGACAAATGTTTTTGTCTGCAACTAACCTATAGTTTTGTTGTAGGGACAATTCTGACGACGTATATTCTGCGCAAACAACATCCTCTCTTGGTTAACCACAATCCAGCCTGATAACTTCCTGGCATGGTTTCTTTGCATGTGATGGTTCAGAGTATTTCCCAATAGTCTGAATGACTTGTATTCCTGTTCCTATACAATTCTTATTATATACTTATCTATAAAACTCTCTTCTCTTAGAGTGCTTGGAAGTCGATTACCTGTTGTATTCCGGTAAACTAGATGCAACTACTGCTGCCCTATTTAATTTCTCCTAAACATATTTATTATGGCCAAAATTTAGTGGCTAAGTCACTGGCCTTTTCTCTGCAATTGTTAATCAGACCTGATGTAAAACCATGTTTTGACATTAAATGTATAGCTAGAACTTATATGACTGATTCAAGGGAATTATGTGTGCTTTTTAATGAACATGATTCATGTCTTGTAATTTTAAGGGATAACCCATTTCGACCATTGATGGAATTCTCCATATTTGCCTTATAATATTTCTAACATTGTTTTAACCAAAGATTTTGAGGTTTCGTGTTTTGCAAAAAGCTCACTTATTTGATATTTCTCGTTCATTCTGTGCGAAATGACGTGGCATATATGCAAAATTTTTGTGCTAAATGCCGTACTGTTGTGCCCAAGGCCATATTATTGTGCCAAATGCCACCACATTGTGCCAAATGCCATTGTATTAGGAACATAGATTATCCTAGTTTAGATTTATCAATTGAAATAATTTCATATAATTTTTAGAATGTTTTATAGCCCTTCCAATTCTAATTGCTATCAATACAACCCTATAGTTTTGTTCATGACGTATATTTGCACAAAAGATTCCTTTCCTTCTGGGTAACCGCAATCAGCCCCCATACTGTAAGCCGTAGTTAAATTTCCGTTCACTGGAAAGTTCCCTCTGTTTTTTTCCGATGTTGTTAGAAGTTTGTATTTGCTGATGTCTTAAATGTTGTATTCTTGTTTATTTTTCTCTGACGCATTATACAATTCCAAATAGCTACTGTATAATATGTACTGATATAGCATCTGACAATATTCTTATTTACTGATCTTAGTGGGGCCGGTTGTATGAAAGCCGGATAGCGCTATTTACCGGATAGTGGTTTTTTCAATCGCTTTAAAATCGCCCGTTGTTTGCTATAACTTTGATTAAACCTTAGTATTCCTAAATCGAGTATCCTTTTCAATAATTGCTGGTTCCAAAAATGAAATTTTATCACTTTTCAAGCATTTTTAGAACGGTTGAAAAAATCACTATCTGTTGGATAGCGCTATCCGGCTTTCATACAACCGGCCCCTGATCTATAGTATACTTACTGCTTATACTATAATTAACAGTACTCTATACGTATGCATTTATCTGTTTGCGGATTATTTAAAATTCTCTCCCCATAGACGTGTTTAGAAGTCGATTAGCTGTTGCATTTTCGGTTCAGATGAAACTAGCTGCTGCCCTATGTTACAGAACCGCTCTACGTTTTGCCGATCTGCGGCCGGTTGTATCAAGGCCGTTAAACGGCGGATAAGTCAAAATAACTCTCTTGAATGAATCAACTTGAATATTATGCACTGAATATGTAGTTGAAAACAATATATTTGTATTAAGGTTAAAAACATTTAGTTTGCTTGTTGAATAAAGCGATAGACTGGCTTTCTATTTTGAACTTAACCATGCACCGTTTAAGCTAAACGGGCTTGATACAACCGGCCCCTGCAGATTTTTTACAACTGCTGATTTTTATAGTATCCGGATTTAACATAACCTATATTTAATATTAAGACAAACCATGTCTATATCTATTTAGACTCTGCCCTAAGGTTCGAATAGAGACAACTTCGCAATAAGTTTATGCAAAGCGCTAATTAAAATAAGATCGTCTATTTTCGCAGCGATTTGCGTCTTATAGTTTAGACATACACAAGTAACTACGGAATTTGTGAATGAAGTATTTGCATGCTTACATTATAGGGATTAAGATCAATTGCATTTCCATTATGCCCTTTAAATTTGAGAGTGATGACAGTTGAGAGAAAGGGCTATTTGGTGTTTACAAATTTAACAAGCTTCTTTAATTACAGTGAAATATATACATTAGAGTTTCTATTTAGTTTACCATTTCAGTAAAAGCGGCATTCCTGAATCACGGTAGCACTAGGCTACTATAGAATGCGCTAGCAAATGTTTTAAGGCATATCAGTAAAAGATTGATTGTCAATTAACGTACAAACATCAATGGCCGAGGGTGATCGTTAAATGTGCGTGTGTGCTAAAATTCATGTTAACAGACCGTAAAAAAGAACAATTTGAAAAGAAACAAATAAACCTGAACTTGAAAAAATTAACAGTACAGTAGCCCCCCCCATTTAACGATGTTCCACGGCCAGTACTGAACATACTATAGTATTTAGATTGTAATTAAAAACCACTCAAAAGTTATGACCCTATTAACGCATATTATGAAACAATCTGTTGAGTCAAACCATTTAAATTCATTAACGCGCAATAAAAACATACATACCGCAACACAAAAATATATGCTATTTCGCACGCATTTTCAAATTTCAAACACAATATATAATGCACAAAAAGCTTACAAAGTCAGCTTTATTTCATTAATATATTGAAATCAAAACTGAAGATGGATCTTTTCTGAGCAAATGCATGTCATTAAACTACAATAATTTCCAGCATGTAATTTAGAAGCAGATATTTTGCGCAATGTTATATTCAATTATTTTAAGGAACAACAACAAACTTCCTTAAGAGTTAAGTGAGACTCTGGCCTTTTCTCTGCTATTGTTAATTAGACCTGATATAAAACCATGTTTTGACATTAAATGTATAGCTAGAACTTATATGGCTGATTGTGCCCAATGCCATATTATTGTGCCAAATGCCACCACATTGTGCCAAATACCACCACATTGTGCAAATGCCATTGTATTAGGAACATAGATATCCTAGTTCAGGTTTATCAATTGAAATAATTTCATACAATTTTTAGAATGTTTATTGCCCTTCCAATTCTACTTGCTATCAATACAACCCTATAGTTTTGTTCATGACGTATATTTGCACAAAAGATTCCTCTCCTTCTGGGTAACCGCAATCAACCCCCATACTGTAAGCCGTAGTTAAATTTCCGTTCACTGGAAAGTTCCCTCTGTTTTTTCCGATGTTGTTAGAAGTTCGTATTTCCTGATGTCTTAAATGTTGTATTCTTGTTTATTTTTCTCTGACGCATTATACAATTCCAAATAGCTACTGTATAACTGTACTTAATAGCATCTGACAATATTCTTTTTTACTGATCTATAGTATAATTACTGCTTATACTATAATTAACAAGGGTCGGTTGTATCAAGCCCGTTTAGCTTAAACGGTGGTTAAGTTGAAAATACAAAGCAAGTCTGCCGTTTTATTCAAAAAGCGAACTAAATGTTTTTGACGTTAATACAAAGATACTGTTTAAAACTACATATTCAGTGCATAATATTCAAGTTGACTGATTCAAGAGAGTTGTAAGAGTGTTATTTAATTTTGACTTAGCTATCCACCGTTTAACTTTAAGTTAAACGGGCTTCATACAATCGGCCCCGGTGCTCTATACGCATGCATTTATCTGTTGCGGATTATTTAAAATTCTCTCCTTCTAGACATGTTTAGAGGTCGATTAGCTGCATTTTCGGTTCAGATGAAACTAGCTGCTGCGCACTACGTCACAGAACCGCTCTAAGTTTTGTCGATCTGGGGCCGGTTGTATCAAGGCCGTTTATTTTAACGGTGGATAAGTCAAAATTACATCTCTCTTGAATGAGTCAACTTGAATATTATGCACTAAATATGTAATTGAAAACAATATCTCGATATTAAGGTTTAAAAACATTTAGACTGATTTAGTGAATAAAGCAATAGACTTGCTTTCTATTTTGAGCTTAACCACCGTTTAAGCTAAACGGGCTTGATACAACCGGCCCCTGCAGATTTTTTACCACTGCTGATTTTTATAGTATCCGGATTTAACATTATCCTATACTTAATATTAAGACAAACCATGTCTATATCTTTTTAGACTCTGCCCTAAGGGTCGAATAGAGACAACTTTGCAATAAGTTTATGTGAAGCGCTAAGATTGTCTATTTCGTCTTATAGTTTAGACATACACAAGTAACTACGGAATTTCTGAATGAAGTATTTGCATGCTTACATTATAGGGATTAAGATCAATCGCATTTGCATTACGCCCTTTAAATTTGAGAGTGATGACACTTGAGAAAAAGGACTATTTGGTGTTTACAAATTTAACAAGTTTCTTTACAGTGAAATATATATATTAGAGTTTCTATTTAGTTACCATTTCAGTAAAAGCGGCATTCCTGAATTACGGTAGCACTAGGCTACTATAGAATGCGCTAGCCATTGTTTTAAGGCATATCAGTAAAAGATTGATTGTCAATCAACATACAAACATCAATGGCCGAGGGTGATCTTAAATGTGCGTGTGTGTGCTAAAATTCATGTTAACAGACCGTAAAAAAGAACAATTTGAAAAGAAACAAATAAACCTGAACTTGAAAATATTAACAGTACAGTAGCCCCCCCATTTACGATGTTCCACGGCCAGTACTGAACATACTATCGTATTTAGATTGTAATTAAAAACCACTTAAAAGTCATGACCCTATTAACGCATTTTATAAAACAATCTGTTTAGTCAAACCATTTAAATTAATTAACGCGCAATAAAAACATACATACCGCAACACAAAATTACGTGCTATTTCGCACGTATTTTCAAATTTTAAACACAATACAAAAAGCTTACAAAGTCAGCTTTATTTCATTAGCATATTGAAATGAAAACTGAAGATGGATCTTTTCTGAGCAAATGCATGTCATTAAACCGCAATAATTTCCAGCATGCAATTTAGAAGCAGTTATTTTGCGTAATTTTATATTAAATTATTTTAGGAACAACAACAAACTTGCTTAAGAAAACACCAAAACAATTATTCTGGATTTATTTAAACAAATATAAACTGGATTTATTAAAACCTCACAACTCACAAGAGTACAAAGATAGAAACTAGACAGAATGATATTGCATGTTGTGGGTGATAGCTAAATTAATACTGCGTGTAAAAAGGACTAAAACAAGTTAAGATATGTCAGGGGATGTAGCTTTATGTTTTTCATCGAAGGTTAGAATAACTACGTAATAAAAACCGCCAATATCCCACATCCTAATCTGCATCCTTTACACACCTATTTCCGTGTGCATCAACAATAAGATAATGTATTACGTTTACATAACAGTTTGTATTCCCATATAATATAAATACCCTTCCATCATAGTCTTTAAGCAGTCTGTTCTGAACAGCATAGAGAACGATATTTCATTGGTGACCGTACTTATATTTTATGCGAAATGTTGTGTCGAACACTTTACAGATATATTTTTCCGCCGAGCAAGTTGGATTTTGTGAAAAGCCGTATTGCTAAGATGCATGATATTGTGGAAAAGGTAAGCAATAAGTTATTCAAGCATTTTACTGATTTTATATTCATTTTTATATCACTTATTCTGGCTAATGAAATACAACGGCAAAATATGAGTCAGCTAATTTTTTCGTCACGGGTATAACTGCACTGAACTTTAGTAATTAATTCCATTGGTCTGCAGCAATAATATAGGGGGTAGTATAGTTATAATAAAAGTATAGTTAAATATATTCAAATAGCCTTCTCAAGAGAAAAAATGAGGAAGCCAGTTATATAAGTATTTGTCGAGAATAACCGGGCTCAGCCAGCGCACGTGCATGCGTTTTCCGAAAAAGATAAAAGGAGACAATGCAGTGAAAAGCTTTCAAAAATATTGATATTGATGAAGATATGGTTATAAACCATTTCAGAAACCATGTTAAAACATTTCATATTTCAGAAACGAACATTTTATATTTCAGAAATGAGCAAAATATATTCTCCACTGCCTTAGTAGACCAAGGATTTTAGCTGATGCATTTCTGGATCCATAAATGTTTTTTTACAATTCAAGCATTGGTTTAGTTTTATTATTGAAGGGCACCCATTCTAGTCCAGTGAAAATTTCAACAAAGTCAGGATTTGTTTTTTCTAGGTAATGACACCACCCTATCCAAGGGTAGCACCAACTTACACTCACAAGGATGACTCGGAGTTGATAAAACTGAATTTGCTTTTATTTATTCCTATGGAAAGGACGGTATGACATGCTTTGCAGCAGCTATATATAAGGAGAGTGACGAATCAATTCAACTTGAATTAGATGCATCTGTTATTTTCTTGTTTAGACTGAACTTCAATGCACTATTGATGAGCTTGAACTGGCTATTGATGAATTGGAAGTGGCTGATATTCAATTTATCAATGAACAAAGAAGTTTAGACTACAAAGAAAGCCCAGAACTTGTTATTTCTGATGAGGAGGGTTCTAGTAAAGGACCTAAACCAGAAAAGATTTAGGAGAAAGCAGTGCCAAGGAAGGTAATGGGAAGGACGACGAAGAACATGCAAGCATTAGAAAATGGGTATGTACCATTGAAATAAGGAACCAATATATTAATAGTATATATATCAAACTACAGTCAACCTCTACTCGCTGCCAGTGGATGCAAAGGCCTGTATATTTAACAAGTATCTATATGAGTATACATAAGTATGTTGTCCAGTTATCATAATCGAAAATTACTTGAGTAGCTTCCTAAGTTTAGTAAACTTTGTGTCCAATAGACTTAGAGCATCAAAGACTTTTTATTACCGTTGTGGCAGATGTATAAGGTGATCTCAATCATTCTTAGGCTAAAGAAAAGCGAGAATGCCCATTGTGTGGTCAGAGCAAGGCTGATATGGTTAGCCATCTAAAGAGAGTACACAAGAAGGATCATAGAGAAGCTCTTAATTTATCACAAGCTATGAGGAAGACTAAACAGGATTCAAAAACTGTTTTAAATCGAGTGGAATGTCCAATTGAATCGTGCAAAAAACCTGTACAACGACTTGATAAACACCTCAAAACCGTTCATAAACTTCAACCTGGATCACCAAGTTTTATACGGTGAGTTTAGATATTCATTCCATTAAATTTGCTGTTTTTTATCAATACAAACGCCCATATAATGTACACTCTATTAACTCAGTCAATATGCTCTCAATGTGCTCTTTCTTATATTTAATTTAACTATATTTGACATTTTTCTAAAACATATTTCGAAAACGCAAAAAAGTCATCCCCTCTTTTTGACTTTGAGCTGACAGACTTAAATATATTTAAGACTGTATCAGTCCCAGTGAATTACATTTCCCATTATACTCAATTAAATTGATTCGATATACTTTTATTTAGGTATAATACAGAAGCTCAAAAGTTAAAGAAGGAGAACGATAATAAAAAGCTCGACAAACAGCAGAAAAAAGATGACACTTAAAAAAAGGGTTCCAGACCCTCGTCCCTCCAGGAGCAGATCAGTTAAACGTAGGCTACACTAGAGGAATCACTCCTGAAGTTCATCACCGAAAAAGCGTTCTTCGGATAGTTCTTCCCCACAACATTACGGATATATTCCGAGTCAAGACTCTTCCGATGAATCCTCGCACAGCCGATCAGCTGATCAGATCTCGGACCGTGAGCACTCAGACGCTACTGCAGAGATTAATGTAGAGGAAATTGTGCCTAAAGAAATTCCAAGAAGCTCAATAGCAAAAGTGTGTGAAACACAACCACTTCTTGATCGTTTCCTTAAACATTTATTATCGGTTGAAGGAGGTCGCCGAGGTGAAAAACCTTCAAAGGAAGCCCAATGGCGAGTTGGCCGACTTCTCTATGAAGTGGACGAAACATTAACAAATGTGAACCTTCTGTGGAACGACGATGCTATGGTCCACATACGTAGTGCCTTCATTGAAGGCAATCATCATTTAACAAAACCCAGGAAAGTAGGCACGCTTAGGGCATATCTTACCGCTTTACTAACATTCTATAACTTTTCCCGAGCATCAAGTTTGATTAATGAGTTTGGTTTGGTGGAAAAGGATTTTGAATTGGTAAAAGAATTTAAAGGCAGAGTATCTAATTGGATGAAATCATTTACGGAGGAGTCAGCCAATAGAAGAACCGAAGTACATCATGAAGATTTTGGGTCACTTTTCACAAGTTCCCAAATGTGGAATCTATTCAATTCACCTCTGCATGAACAATTTGAGGCAAGATTTGTTGGGGTTATCAATCCAGAAGTAGAGTTTGTGAGCTCCGGGACTATTTAATAACCATGCTCCTTCTTCAAAGTGCTCAACGCCCTGGGGCTGTGTGCAATTTAACTCTAAATGAGTTTGAAGCTGGTGAGTGGGATGTTAGCACCGGTGTTAAACAATTTGTCACATTGACCAAGCGGCATAAGACAGCAGGTGAGAAACAGGTTTGGTCAGAATACCAGAGTTTGTTTAAACATATCTTGTTAACACTTTTTACATGTGCATCTTAAATTATATGGGTGTCTCTACACTAGTAACTGATATAAAAAAATTTTCACTATCTTTTTAAGGAACGGGGCCAGCAAGTCTGTCCTGGGATGAGCGTACTTACAAATGCGGTGTGATTTATTTGGAGAAACTAAGACCTGCTGTTGCAAATAACAATTCGTTTCTTCAGCAAAAAGGCAAAAAAGAAAACAACCACTCTTCTTCTTGACAGTGAGAGGGAATCCTCTACCTTCTTCGCAAATTTCAACCAGGGTTACAAAGGTGGTTAAAATGCTTGACCCGTCTATTTCTGGAACTGTTACTGGAAAACGAATACAAAAGTCGGCGGTGTCCCGCCATAGACAAGTTGCTGAATCAGGCAAATCTGGTGGTCTTTCCAAGCATGAACTTGCCCGGCAAATGTCTCATTCCACATCGACCGCTGAAGGACATTACGCCATGAGAGATGCAGTAAAAGGTAATTAATTTTTTTGTTATTTCATGAATAGGGAATCTTCCTTTTAAAAACTAAGATGGGACATAGAAAGAAACAGTTCAAAACCTGTAGTTTAATTAAGACGTTTGTAGTAGACGTTTATGTAACAAGCAGTTTGCACAGTAAGTTTGCATATTAACATATTATTCAAATCACATATGGAAGTTGCCATATTTTTTCTTGCATAAATCACTCTGATGAAATCGTTTCTTTTCCCAAGGTCGTGCAAAAGTATCAAATTTTCTACGATATGTCGCCACAACTACCCCTGAAAAAGGTGTTGAAAACCATCCAGGAGAAAATTACCCAAAATTTATTGAACAAAGCCCTGAAAAAAGTCCGGAAGACAGTCATTCGAGTCCAGAAAAAAGTCCGGAAAAAGTGGAGGGAAGAAGTCCTGAAAAAAGTAAGATACTGGCTGAAAACAGATACATAGGGACTGTAATAATAGCTACCGGTATATTAAATGTGATCCATAAACATAAATAATTTAGTTCTACATTGCTTTGAATGACGTTTGAATGGTGATTGTGTTGTCCCTTTAATTTGCTCCTCTGAATTCCAAAAGCTCAATTCTCTCGTATTTTCCCCAACCAATGAATGCTTAACCTAATCAGTTTCTCAATTATTTCGTACTGTAGCAAGGCGGTTTAGTCCAAAAAAAAGTCCAAAGAAGAAAATATTTTTTGGCAAAAGAGACAGCAGCAGTTTTACAGGCGACAATAGACCTCCAACGTAAAGGCAATCTCAGCGATGACGCAATTTGGAAATGTATTATCAATGACAAGGTCTGCAAAGAGTTAGGACTTACAGAAAAGTACAGCCAAATACAGCTTATAAATAAAGTAAAACGCTGCGATAGGGACGGGAAATATGCTAATTTCAAGTGAACATCATGTAATACAACTTAATAGGATAATAATTACGTGATGCGTTAGAGAATAGCTACCTTCACTCCGCTAATCAGCTGCCAGTATTTGCATGCTTTATATATCTCTCATAGTGTAGGGAATTCATTAAATTCCATTTAATTAATTTAGAGTGGTCTGATTACGATAAATGATACTGGGAGCCAAAGGCCCCTGGTGATCTTTTACCTAATTCTCGGGATTCTATATATCTCATGGAGACGTGATTATTCTGTAACCATTACTTAGTCATGCCGAATTCAATTGTATCTTAAAATTACATAAAATAATCTTACGACAACGTGCCTTTGAGAGGTGTGACAGGGGACTATCATTTGCAAGTGATTTTTCCTAATTTACAAATAGGCCTATGAACAACTTGCTTTTAGTTTAAAAGAAGTTGAATTTACTTTACCAGGTTGTAATTACCAATGCAATTTGTAACAATTAAAGAATTTCTTGTTTTTTAGTAAAAAATAAAAAAGCACTTAAAGTTAAATGCTAATGTTTTGTTTTGACTATTTTTAAATTCAGTTTACTAGGATCGCTTGTGACAAAGTTCGTTGTGGTCAAAAACGAAGTTTTCAAAGTAAGATATATTCAAGCCAAATCTTGAATAGTTCTTGTATGGAATATAAATGTTGTTTGAGATTTTCAAATCGTAAAGAAGCATAACATCTTCCACTTCCAAAGCATCTTCTAAAAACATTGCTAAAATAGCCATCTGGTATTCAGCTCTGTTCATTTTAAAAAATTAGTACCGTGTTCGTAGTCGTATAACTTTGACAGAACTGCTAAATTCAAATATCCTGCTGCACGAAGACTTAAGACGAAGACTACTATTCCCAGTCTACCTCGGCCAAAACAAGTCTTCCTCTTCGTACTTCCTTTCCTTGCTCAAACTCGCTTGTACCTGTTCTGAAACAATAATTTTTCAATACCCACAGGCATTCGATATTGAAACAGCATAATAAAAAAACGCATTTTTAAATGTAGTGAATTGGTTTAAATGTGTATATTGAAAGTAAACTTTTATCCACAAACTTAGGTAATTAGATACTATATATATACATGAGGTAGGGAACAGCATCGCAGCCAGGGCCGTAACTAGAACGATAATTGGAAGGGTGAATTATTCATATATTCAGTTCTGCCTGACGGATTTCGATTTTAAGCTATTTCACTTAAAACGAAATACATACTAAAAAGTAAGGAATGGTATTCCACAGCATAGAAGGGGGAGGGAACAGTTAGAAGTTTTGAAAAAATCAGTTAAAAATGTAAACACCATGAATAGAGTGAGAAAGTTCAAACAGGGTAAAAACTAGGACTAAAAAAAAGTGAATACCTTCACAATGCAGTAAAAAACAAGGTTAAAGTAAAAACAAAAATGGCCGTAAGAATATTTAAAAAAAAATACAAAAAAGGATGAAAAATAAAATACAGGGATTAAACAACTGCCTCAATTAGTAAAAAGAGAGTGAATACTGGGGTAATAAAAATACAAACCAATAAGTATATAAAAATCGAAAAGCAGTAAGAAACAGGAAAAAATGGAACCAATTTCAGATTCCCCTAAATGACATGGCATTTCGCACAACATAGTGCCAAATACCATCAAATTGTGCTAAATACCATAGCAATTGTGCTTAATGCCATAAAATTTGTGCTAAATGCCTTGGTATTTGGCACAATGTTAGCATTGTGCCAAATACCATGAAGATTATGCCAAATGCCATAGTCATTATGCCAAATGCCATGGCATTTAGCACAATGATAATGCCAAATGCCATGAAATTATGCCAAATGCCAACCAACAATCTAACTATATATCTATATATCTATATATCTATATATCTGTATATCTGTATATCTGTATATCTGTATATCTGTATATCTGTATATCTGTATATCTGTATATCTGTATATCTGTATATCTGTATATCTGTATATCTGTATATCTGTATATCTGTATATCTGTATATCTGTATATCTGTATATCTGTATATCTGTATATCTGTATATCTGTATATCTGTATATCTGTATATCTGTATATCTGTATATCTGTATATCTGTATATCTGTATATCTGTATATCTGTATATCTGTATATCTGTATATCTGTATATCTGTATATCTGTATATCTGTATATCTGTATATCTGTATATCTGTATATCTGTATATCTGTATATCTGTATATCTGTATATCTGTATATCTGTATATCTGTATATCTGTATATCTATATACTATATATCTATATATCTATATATCTATATATCTATATATCTATATATCTATATATCTATATCTATATATATAATCTATAAACTATATATCTATAATCTATATCTATATATCTATATATCTATATATCTATATATCTATATCTATATATATATATATAAAGACAAAATCAAACATCAGCAGGATGAACATGGCAGATCCAAAGATCACCGCACCATTCACCCTATAGCCAACAAAAAGCTCACAAAATTGTGAGAACGCTCATATAGATGAGAGATAAAGACAAAATCAAATGTTAGCAGGATGAACATGGCAAATCCGAAGATCGCCGCACCATTCATCATATGGCCAACAAAACTCACAAACATCCTAAAAGTTTTGGAGAGTAATAAAGAACATATTCCCAAATATTTGGAGAGTAATAAAGAACATATTCCCAATAATCCTAAAAGTTTTGGAGAGTAATAAAGAACATATTCCCAAAAGCAAATTCAAAACAAACTAGTTTGGATGAAGCCAACAAAATAGATGTAAAATCAGTTGCGAACAAATTTTGCGAATTCTTCTCAACAATGGCTTTTAAATTAAAACAAAAGTCATTGCCATTAAGAAATTTCATCTGGGGAAAACCACTTGTACAGGCAAAAGTGAGAACAAATAAACGGTTTAAATTTACCTATGTGAGCAAAATCTTTGTTGAGAAGCAGCTAATGGCTCTTAAACGAGGAAAATCTGCTGGACATGATAATATTCCACCTGGTATGTTGAAGGATGCAGCAAGTGAATTGGCGAAGCCATTATCGTATATTATAAACTTGTCTTTACGTACTGGTGTAGTGCCCTCAGAGTGGAAAATTGCCAAGCTGACGCCTATCCACAAGAGTGGATCAACATCACTGTTCGACAACTATCGACCTGTTTCAGTGTTGCCGATCTTATCCAAAATCTTAGAACGTGCAGCAAATAAGCAGTTAACCAAATTCCTCGAAAGCAATCACTTGTTATCTAAATATCAATTTGGCTACCGTAAAAAGAGATCTACAGAACATGCAACGGTTTTGTTCACCGACAACATTCGAAACAAAGCGGATACGGGGAATCTTGTAGGGGCAATATTTGTTGATCTTTCCAAAGCTTTCAACACACTATTCCATAGTATATTACTAGCGAAACTCGAAAGTTATGGTATTGTGGGTTTAGAATATAAATGGTTTTCTGACTACTTATTTCAACGAAAGCAAGTGTGTAATTACAAAACACATTGTCAGATGAATTCCCCTTAACATGTGGTGTGCCGCAAGGATCAATCCTGGGACCAGTATCATTCCTATTATATTTTAATGACCTGGAAGAAAATCTCACTCATTCAAGTGTTATATTATTTGCTGATGATACGGTTCTTTATGTGGCAGACCCATCATTTTCCGTCATCGAGAGCAAGCTAAACGCTGATTTAAAGAATTTAAATAAATATTTTACGGACAATGAACTAATTATTAATTTAAAGAAGAACAAAACCGAGTCAATGCTATTTGGTACAGCGAAAAGACTAAGCAGTTGTCCAGATGAACTAGACCTACGTTACCAAGATACAAAAATAAATTCAACGACTACATACACATATCTTGGAACTACCCTAGACAAAACATTAAATATGGCTGAAAATTTTAGAAAAACTTATAAGAAATTATCGTTGAAGTTACGGTTACTTTCTTCCTTGAAGCCGTGCTTAACTCGGAAAAGTCTGGGGAAGATCTATCAGGAATTTTACCAACAGCTTTATTCAACTGCACTGTAAACCTTAACTATTCCAATACTCAACTAACGATGCTTGAATCTATAGATCGAAGGGTGGAAAGGATTCTTGGGGAGAAAAAACCTAGTATCCTAAACGAAATTTATAAACACACTGTGTTGATTGTTAAAAAATGTATCTTAGGGGAAACTAATGAACATTTCGCGGATTACTTTACTCTTAAGGTGCATGAAAAAGTCACGAGGAATAATGGGATTTTATTTTGTATTCCGAAAACAAAGCTGAAACTTGCCAAATCAGGATTTTTTCTCTATGGGTGTTAAAATTTATAATACCTTGCCAAATGAGATAAGGCGATTGGAATCTTTTCCTGCTTTTAGAAATAAAGTAAAACTTTTTTACTTGTAATTAGTAGTTAGTATTTTATCTTTTTATGGATGATCTAAGCATGCATACATATTACCTTTTTATATGTAGTTTTACAATCAGTAATATTCTACTTAATTTAGAAATAGTTTAATTAGTTCTAACTTGACAGGACACACGGTAATAGCAGTAATTTTTTACTGAAGTGTTTTATATCCTGTTTGTAAATATTCATGCATAATAATAATAAAATAACAGTGTGAGAACTCTCATATAGATAAGAGATAAAATAGATAAAGGAGCTAAAGTGCTACATAAGAAGTAATCACGAGTAAAGTTTGTCAAATTTCAAGGTTATAGAAAAATAAATGTAACGTAGAACAGCTTGTTATATATTTTAATTGCTTGAAGGATGTTCCCTGATAACTTTGGTATAATTTATATTGCCCGATTCAATTAAAATGGACTCTGTGAGGTAGACATGGCGTCACGTAAGGTCGTATAAAGCCTTGGTGTGTCCATAAAAACACTCTCGGGACCTTCTCTAAAACTACCTGTAGATAATTATTTAGCATTAAACGTTGCTTTTCAAAAAGAGGGTTGTTTTTTTACAGATAAATCATGCATACGCATAGCAATTTTACGCGATATTGATCTAGCAATAGAGCAACCAAGTCATCGATGTGTCAACTGACTGTTTCGGGCCTTTAGGAGGACAAATCGTTCGTGCCTATATCCAGAATAACAATATCTGGGGCACACTAAGAAACTACGCTTAAATCAAATTTGCAGATCATCTCCACTGTTTTACCCCCTATACTGTGTAGAGAAACTCTTGCTGTGCCCTTGAATTTATAAGGGTTGGGCACATGCAAGTATCCGGTTTACGTTTCAGGTCACACTGTAGGCGATGAACAAATGAGTGTCCCAGGACCAAAACTTTTGGGGGTACCATTGTGTATTTGTAGCTACTATGTATATGTATATCAATATATAATAATATAAAGAAAAACAAGTAGAACACTTCTGTAAATACCTTTCAACTTTAAAGGATCTCTGTCTTTTGCGATGTCATGCTTAATCTGACTGTTTGTGGTTTGGGTATTCGGTCTTTGTTAGTTTTCGATTTGTTGCTGGCCATCGACCACCTTTCCCATATTGCGTGCCATCCATTACCTGTCAGCCTTTTAGATAGACGCCAAGCCCATCATATATGATTTTTAATTATCGTCGGCAAGGCGTATCCCCTTATGGGTACACCTTGCCTTAGTAGTCTATTTATAAAATCACATTACATAAATTTCTTATTTCCTCGTAAGTATTTTGTTATAAAACAGAATGATAATGGTGGTACTATATAAATTAACTTTTCTTTATCATGGAAATCAAAACACAAGCACAACTTTTAATGAAAACAATTTTATAAATCTTATAAATAAATTAAAACTAGAGGGCATGATTGAAGAAACCAAATATGATCTCTTTCCGACTTTATCATCATTATTATGAACAATATTGCTTCCATAGAAATATGCAAGAAGAATCATATCAAAAAAAGGTGTAAAAGAACATTAAAGACAGAAATCTTTCAGCAGTAGGAATATCAAAAACAATCAATGTATAAAGATTATATTGTAACATCAGTACTTTTTATAATAATATTGGCATTGTATATGATATATATTATATAATACATAAAAAATCATGAAAAAAACTATTCATATAAAAATGGTGTTAAAATAATACTAAAAAGTTCAACTTATCCTTGACCGAGTACTGAATCTTTGCAACACAGCCATAGCGTATTCACATGCCTGCCTTATTGAACCAATGCACAACCTTGATTCAACCCTAAACAACACATGCTTTAAGTTTTAAAAATAAAGCTGCCTATATATATAGTCTTATAGGCAGCTAAACACCAACCCTAACATTTGCTCAATTTCTTCAACTTCTTCTGTGGTCAAGTAGGCGTGCATTTGGTCGAATCCACATCTCTGCCCACATAACCATACAACTCGGTATCCGACGTATTCTCAACTCTTGCTCTCCTCATACCAATGAACCTCCTCCCACCAACACTCCTTATTTTCACACTATCTCATCTTATTTATTTGATTGATTTTCATAGTAAATCTTTCCAACAACTCCAATAATTTTACATTCTTCCTATACGGGAGTATCAAACCAGCGCTTCACTTGGAATGCAAGATTTAGTAAACAAAGTTTTTTTTATCACATCAGTGTTCTCCATCAATGCATTGGTTTCCTTTTTTCCCCACCTTCGATTCACATTAATGTCAACTGATGTCAACTTGGAATGCGATCATCACCAATCAACGCATTGTTTTTCTTTTTATCCCACCTTTGAATGGCATTAATGCTGTTTGGCAAACATGAACTATTGAACTAGTATGAGCATAATCCATAAGTATTATCAAATCTGTAAACTTTATTGATCTTCATGACAAATTGGTGAATCAACTGCAATAATTTCATATTAATTTTGCAAAAAACCACTGCTTCACTTGCAATGCTAGATTTACCAAACACAGTAGTTTTCTTTATCACATCAGCGTTATCCGTCAATGCATCGTTTCCCCCCCCCCCCCCCGCATTTGATTCCCATCAATGTAGTTTTGCGAACATAACATGTGGCATATTGTAACTTCTGCAGCAATTCCCATGTTACTGTGCATTGCCATGGGTATTCAATATCTAGCACATATTTAGCAGAACAATTTGAAACACGTGTCAACTGCTTTAAAAAGTCTAGGCCTCTCTAAGCTTCTTCCATAGGCAATTACAAGGTGTCAACTGATCACCCAGAATAAGTACATGAGGGTCCCTCATACACTCTTCCAAAACTTTGGTATATTAGTACTAACCTAAAAAAATGTACATTTGTTTAATGTCAAGCATAGAAACTTTGCCAAAGACATCTTCAAATACATATACAGTTCAATCTCGTACCTATGGGTAGTAAAGCAGTGGAATTGGGCAACTGAATGGAACTTCTGAATTTAAAGGTCCGTGTTGTACTGTGCGCTGGTTAATAAATATGGGTTCATCTAAGATCAGCAATCCCAGATAATTGATTGTTGCTTTGCCAGTGCCTTGTGCTAGCAAGCAAATTTCTTAGAAAATTGTATGTACAGTGAAATTTCGACTTACAGCTTCACATGAACAAAAGAGTTCATAGCATCATCAATGCTGCATCTTTTTTTGTAAACTGGCCCCTATAGGACAGGGCCATACGCAGGATTTTTCATTTCATTTTTCATACATACAACATATTCATAATAATATTTTAGAATTAGAATAACAATAATCGACGTCCGGGAAATTAAAGTATCATCCTGCTGACTAGATTGGCATACAATAGAATATTACGTTATAGAGTTTTACTAATAACATATAATCAGTGTATCCTACACATGATTTTTAAATATGGTACCCGAATATAAAGAAGTGCTGTAAAAGCACAGTATTTAGAGTTCATGATTGTGCCAAACAAAATTGTCATTGTACGTCTTGTTCACCAATCATCATCACAACATTATATGCGCCATTTTGCTTTTCGTGCGTAAACATCGTCTGCGGTTGGAATATTTGAAGAATCTTGATTAATCGTAAGCATGGCAAGTCCACTTACGCATTCCTCACCCATTGACACTCGCGTCCATAACTTAAGGCGGCTAAGTGCTGAAAATGACCTTTCAGAACACACACTTCCAGCAGGAACTGTCAAGAAAACTGTTAGGATCTTACTAATTGCTGGATAGAATACAGCATCACACTTTGTTATAGCATCACACACATTCTTTGGTTTCTCTTTCAAAGGGAACATCGAAGAATTTCTGTTTCCATTGTACAATTTCCGTATCAAAACCACTTAGCTGGGTAAAAGTAAGAAACTTTCCAAAGAAGTCTTTTATATCATCCAATTTTCCAACAGTTAGAGTCTTCAGATAGACTGGTACAAGTGCTTGGGCGGCTAACAATCCCTTGTGCTCAAAAGTAAATCTTGTCTCAATCTTCTGAACAACCCGATCGATGAAGGGATAGTAGACATTAATTCTGTAATAATCTTCACAAGTTTGATTTGCGTTACCAGAATTTGCGCGATGGCGCTGATTTCTTGCAGTATGTGGCTTTGTAATTTCAACTTCAACAGTGTTTCATCTGCTCGTGCAGTTCTTATACACTCTTTTGCCCTCTTTACTTCTGCGTATGCTTATCCAAGATTGCATTCTTTTGCTTGCAATATTTTGGTGACTTCTGCTGTAAATCCAAAAATGGATTGTACTACAATGAGAGCTACGATGAATTGAGGAGATTCCATTAAGCGTATACCGGGTGGCGCAAAAAAAAGTTAACCTGTTTGAATGAGTATAACTTCAAAACTAAGAGGCCTGTTACACTGAAATAACTTTCGTTAGATTCGTGAATGTCTAAATTAAAATTTGTTATATACCATGTGTATTTTGATACAGTATTTCCAGAGATATCGGCGTTTAACTTTTAATACATGCTTTTGAAAAGGGCAAAAATTTGTAAAAAATGGCATATTAGCTAAATAAGATAACAATGTTTGTTTTTAACTCATTAAGTTGCAGACTGTTGCAATAGTTCTACCCCACTAAGTTGCAAACAATATGGCTGATTTTAGGAATTAATGACTGCCTTCACAAAAATGGCTGTTACTCATTGCCAAATTAATAAAACCTCTTGAAATTTAGGAAACATTTAGATTAATATATAGGGTTTAATTTTTATTTAAATGATAAGGGAAACATCCATTAAAAAATTATTTTCAAGACAGCACAATTTCCACATCTCTGGGGCCGGTTGTTCGAAGGGCGTTTAAGTCGCTATCCACCGTTTAACTCGCTATCCACCGTATAAAATTTAAACGCTTGAAAAATCGCGTTGTTAGTAGCCCGTTTAGCGCTATCCAGCGATTAAATTTTGCCTATCCACTGTATAAACTTAAACGGTCTCTCGAGACCGTTTAAGTCGCTATACAGCGGATAAATTGCTGTGTTTTTAAGATTTTATAAAAATTATTTATAAAATGGCGTTGTATAGATTACCAGGCATTTATATTTACGCGCTTCCAAGAGTAAATAGACACGCTGATAGGAATTTCCGACGTGAAATAGACGACATATTATTGTATTATAATGATAATGAGTTACGACAACGCTATCGCTTCGGTAGTGAAACCATTAGATATATAACTCGTCTTGTAGAAGATGACATACAACCTCAAACAAACCGTAACCATCCTGTTTCCGCAATACGACAAGTGTTGATAACACTTAGATTCCTAGCTTCGGGAAGTTTTCAACAAGTTACAGGGGACACAGTCGCCGGTTTAGATAAGTCTACTGTGAGTAGAATTATTCGTCGGGTTACCGTAGCTTTGTCACGGAGAATAGATCAATTCATAAGATTTCCTAGTTCGCAAGAAGAGCGCGATGGTACAAAGCAAGGCTTTTACGAGATCGCTAATTTTCCATGTGTGATCAGTTGTATTGACGCGACGCACATCCGAATAATTGCTCCTAGTGACAGCGAATGGGATTTTGTTAATCGCAAGAGGTACCATAGTATTAATGTTCAAGGCATTTGTGATTACAAAGGTAAGTCATAAATTTTTAATATTGAATGTCAATGACTGTATCACTGCAGTATGTAAACACTGTAAAGTGCATGTAAACAAAAAAATTCTTCAAATGAATTCCTTATAATTTTCGTTTATGAGAGGGCAGTTCCTTAAAATTCCTCATAGGGGTCTGTTATAAGGGTGTGAAAAGGGCAACAGGGTAATGGGCAGGGCAAGAGAGAATAACAAGACATTTAGAGACTAAATTTTTACACCATATTGAGAAGAAATAAAGGGGGTTTAACATAGTTTTTCTTGCAGGAAAATTTACAAATGTTGTTGCCAGATGGCCTGGATCCACCCATGACAGTCACATCTTCCGTACCTCGCATATTAACCATGAGCTGGAGGAAACCAATTTTGAAAATGGTGAGCCATTTGAAAATGTAGTTTTTGAGGGAGTGGAGACAGGACAGGCAGTGAGGAATCACCAAATACATACTTTTAAAACTTTATTGCAGTTCAACATTTTAGAAATTGTTGTACATTGAGTGTAAACATAAATTGTATCCCTATAATATTCTATTCATATAAAATTTCAAAATTAATCATATGTACATTAACACAACTGTATTTGATAAAAATTTAAATATTTATTCATTAATATAATTGATTATTTATATAAATAACTTATACATGCACAACAATAATTAAAAATTAATATAATTCAAATTATCATGCAATGAGCATGTCATAAAAATGGTTCTGTAAATATTCTTAGAACAAATTTAAATAACTGATACACAAGTGTGTACATGCATTTAGAATAATTTAGATTATTTATGAATGCATGATGTTAAAATTGTTGTGAATTCATCAAAATTTAATTTTTAGATCAAGTGAGGACTTTGATTTGCATGTATTGCACCACACTACAGCAACAGTGGCATCACCACTCTTGAAATGTACAGAGGAAAGGTTTTATTTAAGTTGTCGCACATGTGCATCCATTTAAAGAGTGCTAAGGGTTTGGGTATTTCTATGGAAAATATACTAGCAAGGTTGAATTTATTCAACTACCTCAAAGATGAATTAATTTCAAGCAAGTTGATTGTTCCAAGCAAATAACCTTTACCAAGAAGTAGTGATTTGGGGACTTTGTTTGAAAAAGTTCTAAGAAAGTTGTTTGTTTGTTTTTTATCTTTGAGGTAGTTGAATGACCTGATGTGACAGCAATGTAAGAAATTAATGCAAATTAGTAACCCTTGCTTTGAGTTCCTCTATCTCCAGTTGTAGCTTTATTTTTGTTAACTCTAGGTTTTCCACCTCTAACTCTATCTTTCTTTTCTCCAACTGGAGCACATCAATATGCATTGATTGCACATCTTGGTTAGTTATCTTTCTCTTTTTCCTCAGCCCCCCAAAAGCAGCATGATCTGTGGACTTGGGAGTGGTACTTTCACTAGAAAGACTAGTGACTTCCACTTCAACTTCTACTGTCTCACCTTGAAGTATTGCCTCTTCACCAACACTATCAAAACTATCAACTGTGAAACTTTCTGGCTCAGGGCTAAAACTGGTTCCTACAAATACAGAATACAAAATGGTCAACGTTTTGAAAATAAGTAAAAAATATAGTGGTTTACTATGTTTATACTATGTTTATATTGGAGTATAGAAAATGATATTACACATTTAAAGACCTTCAGACAATAAAAATAGTATCATGATGTATGTCATGACACATCTCAAACACGAGGGTACATAATAATATTAAGAGCTGTACAAAAGCTGTACTTATCTCAATGAAAGATGAAGTCATAGCGACATTGATACTTTTTCTTTCGAAAACAAAACTATCATTTATCGTGCGAAGTATTGCGTCGAGAGGACGAAAGCGTAGAAAAATACAGCACGATAACCGAAAAAAACTTCGCAGTTCGTCACTTGAAATTTGTAGTGAATGAAAGAATATATAATTAAGGGCAAGGCGCATGAGCAATTTGACACTTACCTGACTCGATACCACCTTGGATACCCGAAAATCCAGGCTCATCACCAAAAATCTCGATTATCCTTTGGCTTGTTGAAGTGGGCGGTGCAGTCGGTCTTCCTCCTCCTGTTTTTTCCAACGATTGCCTGTCTTTTCCCATTTCTTTCCGAGCCACTCCACACATTGCTCGCCATTTCTCGCGAACATCAGTCTCCGAGCGCAAAGTGACGCCTAGTGCGTTCACTTTATTACAAATAGACTGCCAAACTGTGTGTTTTTTTTGGTTAGTTAATGTGTTTGAGAACTTTTCTCTTATAGTCTCTATATTTTCCTCAGCTAATTGCAAAATTAAATTGCACTCAGCTGTGGAGAAATTTGGTTTTCTAGGTTTTCTTGCTTTTTTAGCCTCCATTTTGATACGACTACGACTGGTAAAAACCGGTTTTCGCCGATTAAGGTAATCTTAACTAGCGGTTAGTTAAACGCGCTAGTAAACGGGCTTTGTGCAACGCAATTTTATCGCGCGTTTAACTAAACGCTGGATAATAAATTTATACGCTGGATAGTGGTTAAACGCCGTTTAAGTTAAACGCCTTTCGAACAACCCGCCCCTGATTTTTAAAACTTTTTTGGGCTATTTTTGGGTAATGAATATTCAAAAGCCAGATTTCCCTAAAATTTTGATGTTTCAACAATTTTTGTTTTGAGTTTTATATTTCAAAATACTTCTAAAGCTTGGATTTTAAATATAAAAGATTTTGCATTGCTAAACACTCAAAAAAAAGTTTTCAAGAGTTGATTTTTGACTTGCTTCAAATTATTTTGTGACTTCTGAGGCATAGTTTTTTGCACCAAAGAAAAAAATATTTATAGCCAAAATTGACCTATAAATATAGGTTGTCTAACACTGATTTTGAGCTCATTATATTAACAGAAAATTCATCATTGATATAATATAAATTTGAGTAAAATAAGTAAGCCTCTGAGGGAAAAACACTGAGATTTTACTAGCGTGCTATAACGCGGCTGTCAGAAGAACTGCATTTCAGGGCTTCTTTTTTCGGCAACTGCCTGGCAAAAGGCCAGTTTTTTGTTTTTTATATAAACTATTTATTTTTTTAAAACAAGATAAAAACCATAGAAGATTTTGTCTATAAATTAGACTAAATTTATTCATGCCATTCATTAAAACAAGCTCTTAATCTACAAAGGTTTACATTACATTGAGCACATTTATAAACGCTCTCAAAAGCTCTACCCGATGCACACTTTCTTCCAACTTTCGCACACATCACACACGCTCGTTTTCGCTCTGAAGACTTCACTAAACTATGGCTTTTGACATTTTGACCCACAGGAGTTTCTTTTTTACGGCTAGTCGGACCGCTAGAAATTCTCTTGTAGCCGTTATAGGTCGAAATAAGTTGCCTTGCCAGGGCAAGCCGAAACTCTAAGTGTTTCAACCGATTGCGTCGATCAGTCTGCAAATTTTGGAGAATATACGCGTTTACGATTGAAATATTAACGAAAAACCAAGTCAAATACTTCCACCATTTTTTTGATGGAGATCCGACAGGGTAGTAGCTCCTATATTGGTCGTTTACGTCTACGCCGTTCATATACTTATTGTAAACAGATATGACGGCGGGTTTTTTGCGTTCTTCTTCCGGCACGGCTTTTGTTTTTCCAGTGCGCTCATCCAAAGGGCTGAAAACTTGGGGCTCGGGATCGACATTGGTTGACTAAGCGCTTATCTTGCCAAACCAAACAAACCAAATTACCATTTTGCCTAGTTCTAATTTCACCTCGCTTGAGTTTTATGTTTTTAAAATCGACAGGAAAGTTCTTCCTGTTGTGGCGCAAAGTCGAGCATGCGTAAGTTTTGTTTTCCAACAAATGCTGAAGCAGGGAGATCGAAGAAAAATAATTATCGAAAAAGAAATGTCAGTAATCATTAAAGTAGGGTTTTCCCAGAAAATCAACGACTTTGAAACCGAGACCTTGCGCCTTTTCCGCATCATTTTCGTTGTCATTTTGTTGTTTACCTAAGTAAACTTGAAAACGCGGCACATAGTAGGTATCCGAATCATCTAACATCCAAACTTTAATACCGAATTTGTTTGGCTTTTTAGGCATATATTGCTTGAAAGGTAAACGACCATTGAATTTCACCAAACCTTCGTCAATTGAAATATTTTTTCCTGGTACATAAGCATTTTGAAAAGCGTTTTCGAGCTTTGAAATCAGGGGCCGAATTTTTGTAAGTTTATCGGTTGCGTTTTCTTGCCGCGGGTCCGAAATGTGAAAATATTTTTTCAAAATCCAAAACCGTCTCAAAGGGATTGTAGTTTTGAAGCCAGGATTTCCCAAAAATATATCTGAATCCCGGTAGAGACTGATTCTGGGTAGGCGGTTGATGCCTATTAAAATGTTCAATCCAAAAAATGCAGACATCTCATCGCAGTCGGTCGAAAAATTTTGGTCACCTTTTGAACAAGCATAGGAAATAATAGCATGCACAACATGGTCAAGAAATTCACCGCCGAAAAACAAGTCGAAAAAGTCTTCAGGGGTAGCATCTTGACCCAACCCATGACAAGGACCAAAGTCGGCAGTGAAGTCTTCAACATTTACAGTACTTAAACTATCTTTCCATTAAAAAATATCAATAAAATCGTCGCTACTTATCTCACTATCACTCTCGCTATCGCTCTCGCTTTCAATCTCTTCTACTTGGATGTCCGAAAAACCGAAAAAATCTTCTTCGTCTGACTCGCCCGCTATTTCTCGCCACGTAATCGCCAATGTTCCCGCTGCGATTGGCTGTTTCTCTTCAACCGTTTCGTCGATCAAAAAGCCCTCAAAATCTTCTTCTTCTTCGCTACTATCGAACATACGAAGCGCTTCAGCCATATTTCAATTTTTTTCGCAAAAGCACAGTTTAAAACACTCGTAACTTGGACAATACTACTTGTACAAGCTTGCACAAGGTCTCATTTGAAACAGCGGATTCAGGGGATTTTAAAGGTATCAGTTGCTAGGCAACAAACAATGCATGTTTTTCATATTTGACCAATAGAAATACAGCGTCGCTCAGGGCATATGAGGGCGCAATGCCACTTACCCACTTGCCAATTCCAGGGCGCATGGGGGCGCAATGCCACTTAATGGGTTAATTAGGCACACAACAACAAAGTACTATCCATTCATTTTGTACCGTACAATTCAACGTCTATTCATTTTGAAAAGCATGCCTTCCAGCATTGATGCAACGTCTTGCTTGCATTACCATGGTGTCAAATGAACGATGGATTATTTCATGGTTGATGTTGTGACATTCAGTAACATAGGCACATTTCAAATCTTGTGCTTTAGATACCCCCAAAGGAAGAAATCACACACTGTGAGATCAGGAGAGTGGGAAGGCCAAGGCCAATCACCGCATTTACTCATGACCACAAAGATACTGCATGCGCCAAAACTTTCTAAATGTTTTAATAACGGTTTGTTTACTAGGGGCAGGCATGTTATCCCAAATAAATTGGCCATTGTCATATGACTTCTTGAGCATTGTTAACCCTGGCATATTCTGTGCAAACCCAACCTCGCTGTTGTATCGTTAAAAGAGGCATACTAACAAAAGAACGTACAGAATTCATGCCAAATTGTTTCTTAAATTTGTACGTTACCGAACGCATTCTATTCCCCATGCCTATGGGACATAAAATAATGCTTTCCAACATGTCATAACACAGAAAATAAAAATACCTTATCTATCTGTCAAATACTTCTATTTAAACTTCATTGAAACAGACGAGTACCTATGATAAAATACTAGGATTTGTCAACTCACTTTAATATGGCATTTTTAGCTAATTCTTCCACTTTTTGAAAATGCATATTTAAATTGAAACCGCAATATCTCAACTGCATGAAAAACGTCAAGCTATATATCAAAATTTAATTTAGTGTATCTTTGTTAACTTGACAAAGCCCAAGAACTCTTTGCATACTTCCAATTTTCTATTTACAAATCATAACATATACTCATTTGCTCAGTTGAGGAAACATCTGTTGTTTCATCTGCCAATAAACTCCAATACGTCTGTACTTTGACAATTATTTTCTCTCAAATTATCGACTCGCATATTGAAATGATTTCATTTTGGATGAGAGGAGATGTAAATTTTGCATTCCTTGGAGAATATTGCTAATAATCCTTCAAAGATTTGTCAAATTCTGATTTCCAGTTCAGAAAAAAAATCAAATTGCCATTTTCCTCACCCCTTTTCTTAATCCAATTTCCTCTTAAGGCTATTCCTTGCATTCCCAATCTGATAATCATATCAATAATAGATAATAACCCCATTTTTGAGCGAACTTGTTGCTCAGATATTTGTTTAGAAAGTTTTGCTGCAATATCTGTTCCAGGTTGACGGGTGCTTAGAAAATAGTAGACCATTTCTTCTGCAGCTTTCTTTTAATCTCCAAATCCACATGACACAAATGGAGAGACATGTAAAGTAGATGAACTTCTTGGAGAGTTTTTTTCTCTCCCCCAAAGCAAATACAGTATGCGCAGAATGCTTTGTCCTTTACAATGCTATACCGAAACCATGGTCTGTCCTGTAACCAAGACGAGTTAAACCTCCTATCTGCTGTAACAGGATACTGAAAACATTTGAGCAAAAGGAACTTGGATGTCAAAAAAGATAGTTTATCGTCATCAGAAAGCTTTTTTGAAATAAAAGGAAGGGTCATTGATATCATGAACAACCGACGTTGCAGTTTGTTTTTCTTCCTTGGTAGAACACAAAGGCAGACTGATATCATTATCAGGTGTTGGCTTGGAAATTTTCACTTCAAAACTAGAGCAAAATCAACAAATAATATTTGCAAAATCATAACAATAAAAAAGGCCTTTATTTTACCAAATTGGCAAATTGCTTAGCAATGTTGATGCACCAAATACACTTACAGTGCGTTTAAGACGATAAATTTTGGATATAAGCGATAAGGGATTCCTTAATTTTCAAGTTTCAGGGTTCAAAACATATGTACACTCTCGCGGATTTTTTTTCGTGTGCCATTTTGATATAAAGGTTCCGATTTAAGTTAAGATTTGATTACTATAAACTAGGGAAAAAATATTAAATCATACATACCTTGAGGAATAATATCTATTTTTACTGTAATATAAATTTTCCATGTAAATAAAAATTTTAAAAATGCCAATAGGCAAAAAATATAAAACAGCTTTGTGATTATTTTGGTTAAATTAGGGCAGGTTGTCAGGGCAACAGATACTTGCTACGTGATTTAGGTGCATCACGGATTGCATGCCAGCATCGCTGCTTTTATCGTTTCCAGTCTCTGTCTTTTAGATTGTCTATGATCGAACCAAGGATAATGCCTTAAGTGAGGAAGTGTGTTTCTTCTATGGGAAGGTTAGAAGATGCAAGGGTTTTGTTTCACTTACGGCTAGTGTGTATCAACAGCTGCTGCAGAGAGTTGTTCCATTGGCAACAATGGAATGCAAAGCCAAAGACTCTCTTTCCTTTGAATATTTTTTGAAATGCTTCAATGAAAACGCTTGTATTTTGCAGTTTTTATTTTCATTATTTATAATTTTTTACTGGATTGACTGTCGATGGGCTAGCCAAGTATTATGAACGTTTGCTTTGGCGAAGAATCATCTGAAGGAACTCTTATTTGAATATTTTCCGTCGGAGTGACTATATTGTACAGTACTGGAATAATCACATGCCGTATTTACATATTACTATTAGGAAAAGCGAGGGCACTTACAAAATACTAAGAGGTTTCTGTTCATGACATAAAAGATAAACTCATATTCCTTTGTTTACAGGTTTAATAATCCGATGATGAATTCAATGCGATATGGCAACAACTTAAATTTAAAAGTAAATTGATTCCATACGTGATACTTATCGGATATAAATTGTAACATAAAATGTCCAATATTAATCAACCTATAACATTTTTAAAAACCGGTGTATCTGTAAAAACCTGGATCTAATTAAAGTAATTATAGTATATAATTATATTGTATTGTATTATATTGTATAACTCATTCGATTGTTTACATGTTGAATTCATTTTCTGCCATGCGCTAAATTTGTCGAAACCACCCCAAGCACCAATTTGCGCTCGCCTTTTTTTTTAGCTGACCTCTATACAATAACTGGATGCAACATTATTTTTTTACTATTAAAGTGTCTGGGTACAAGGCTGTATATGTCCTGCTTTCCAGCACGTAAGCAAAGGTCCTAAGATGAATTTAGGTAAGTTGGAGTAAATGAGACAAGATGAACACGTCTCTTCTGGATGCAGCATATGCAGACGCTTGCGATAATGTGCAGCTTGAAGTCAATTATAAGGCTTTCATGATGGAGTTTCATGCATTGGTACGGGTCCTTCGATTCTTCAAATCAGCTAAAACCTATGAAAACACTTGGTGAAGAACTAACAAGAGAAGACATAACTGACAAGTTGTGGGGGGGGACAACTAACAACAGTTGGCCCTTCTGAAAGGGCAGTGCTGTTTACCATACCACATGGCAGACATAACGCCATTGCTATGAGTGGACCATGAAAATTAGACCTGTTTGGTACAGAACAGCACACAGCAAACATTTTAAGGATCGCTTGGAGAAAGCTAAACAAGAAAAAGATTTATTAAAAGGAAAATATGTTAATGAAAATGCAATACATGGTGCTCTATCGTACACAATATCAACGTCGCAGCATAAAACCTGCCAAGTTTGTATAGGAACACACATGCGAATGTCCTGTTTTTTTGAAAAGTTGTGGTACGGATTTCTGTAAACACATTTTTTATGTAACTGGGCTATACGTTCCATATGAACAAAATTTTGCTATCCAAACAAACTTCTACTTTGGTCCGGGAAATAATTGCATCAAGCTGCCTCCAAACTGGACCAATTTGAAAACGCCTGAAATTTTAGTTGCCGATGCATCAACTACAGACGAACAACTAATGCAAATGAATTTGAGGGAATTTAACATAAGAAGAAAATAAATGGTAAGAAAAACAGTAAACATCGAATGAGTAGACAGTAAACATCGAATGAGTAGAAGTCTCCAGACCAATTGAACTGTTGATCGAAGTTTCTCTCTTCCAAGGGTCACATCACATCCGCATTTGTAAAAAACCATCCATACACAAAATAAATATTCCAATGTACATCAATTTCAAATATGCAAGCAGCAAAGGTAAAACACCTGACCAACTCCTTTAATTTTAGGACTTTAATACGATTTATCAAATGCTGAATGAGCATGATCCCACACCTGAAAGAATTAATGAGTTATTTGAAACATGTAAGTTGCAACACTAAGTACTCCAACATGTTTTAACAGTGCTTAACTACTGAAAATTCCTGACAATATTATAACAACAAATACCTTTTAAGCTGTATCAGACTGAAATTGCTAAATTGCAATTTGTGTTCCTATTTGACAATCCAGTCCCATTGTTTTATTCATTTAGGCTAAAGTATGGGTAAATCTATTTGTTTCGCTTGGCGGGGAAGTCAACGGGTTTGGCAAACAGCAAGTTACTCTTTACATGCACTGCCTGGTATACCACGTCCCAAACTTCATGCAGAGACACAACGGCATAAAAAATTTCATGGGACAAGGTAATATCAGAGTATAAGTAAGAATTGTACATGCATATGCTGGTAAGCACTTACAACAGTAAATTTTGTACTATAATACTTTTCTTTACATACATATCCAGGAGTGGAAAAGAATAATGATGATGTGAGAAAATTTTATCTGACCAAGTCAAACAAGTGGGATGCTTCGAAATATATCCTACTTGTTACTAAACGACTGCAGATAACTGGCGAACATGAGCGCGTGCATAGACCGTACAGCAAGTCAAATGCTGAGTACTGGTCGACTGAAATTAAAGAAAGCAGAAGAAAAAGAAGAAAGCTGTCACCTGCCCCAAATGCTGAAATACCAGAGAGCACGTCCGAAAGCATCATTGATATAAAAAATCTTCCCGTTGTTGAAATTAAGGAGAAACTTAAGGAATTAGGAGTGCAAACACGAGTAAAAAAACTGGAGAAATTACAGAATATTTTGAAGCAAGCACTCCAAAAAAATTAAATTAAGATCTAAAGCAGAGTCTGAAATATTTATCATATTATTATTCTGTTAATATTATGTATTTATGTTATGTACTAAGCCTATATACAATAATTTTTCTCTTTACAAGGTACCCAAGCAAAGTAAACACTTATTTTTTAAATTGGAAACCTTTGTCCTGGTACAATTTTCTTTCCATTGAACACATACTTCTTTGATGACCAACCAATTATGGGTTTGATCTTCATGGGAAAATCAACTTTTTTCCCCTCCCCATGTTGATTAAAATAATACCACCAGTCTGGAGGGTAGCATTGGAAGGCGACCAAAATCACTCCTACTGTAAAGATAATGTCCCCTATGTTCTGATGGTGTTCCTTTCCCTTGGGTGATGTATCGCCGACAATCAAGATCAAGGTTAATGTATCCACATACTTATTGCCTTTGATTTTAAAAGGTCCAGAATACCACAAGCAAATGCTCTAGCATTGATTCTAGTTGCTTAAAGATGGTTTTGGCTGACGGTCATTATTATTATTATTATTTATTATTTATTATTTCAAAACTTCATGTACATGAATAACAACGACACATACATAGGCAGGTGACAACAGGGCTATAACACCCTAGCTAAGGCCACCCACCTCTATTTAAAAACGAAAACAGACAGAAGGACAGACGGACGGACAGAAAGACAAACGGACGGACATGATCTAATACTAATCATGATCTAACAACAAGATGAGTCAAGTGACGGTTGGAAGAAGTTTCTGATGGTGTTGCAACGTAGACATATCGATCACCAGGTTGAATTGATGTCAATGTCGTAGATATTTCGAAGAGCGGAGGTGTATGTAGTTTTAAGGATTGCTTTAAAAGTGTTATATACAGGAATTTCTTTTAGAGGTGTAGGTAAAGTGTTCCAGAGTCTTGAAGCGCGAACAAAGTAGCTAGTTTGAAAGCATTTAGTCCGAGATTTTGGAACTTGCAGATTTAAAGAGCATGAGTTTCTGAGGTTGTTAGGTGGTAGTGTTGGCAGATAGTTTGGTAAATCAATGACATATTTTCCATAAACACATCCACGTAGAAATAGTAAGTCCTTGATTTCATGTCAGTAGGAGAGAGGAAGCAGATTTGTCCGGGTTAAACGTTCTTGATATGGAACAGAGAACCTGGGCGTGCCAAGAATATAAGATGTAGCCCGCCGCTGAACTCCCTCGATGTCCTTCATTTGGCGGATGCTCTGCCCAGACCAAACTTCGCTCGCGTAGTCAACATGGGGACGCACAAGAGTCAGGTAAAGCAATCGCTTAGACTGCTCACTAAATGACTTGGTGTGCCGCTTCAACAGGCCAAGCATCCTGCACGATTTACCCACTGCAGCTGATGTATGCTGACTCCATTTGAGGTCGGATGTCACCAGGACACCGAGGTCTTTTTGGCTCGTGGTGGATGTTATAGCATGGCTACCATACCCAAAGCACACCGGGGTTCTCTTTCTGGAGATGGTGAGTGATTCACATTTCTGTTGGTTAAATCTCAAATGCCACTGTTGACTCCATTGAAACAGAATATCAAGTGCTGCTTGAAGAGAGTTGGCATCCAAGGTGTCACGAATAGTTTTTGAGCACTTCGTATCGTCAGCGTAGAGGTAGAGAGAAGAGTCGTCAACGGCGGCAGAAGGAAGATCGTTTACGAAGATCATGAACAATAACGGACGCAAGATGGAACCTTGTGGTACGCCAGAGAGTACGGGAAGAGGAGAGGAAATATGTCCATCCACAACGGTTCTCTGTACTCGATTGGATAGATAGCTTGAGAACCAACTGAGAACACTTCCGTCAACACCATACGATTTTAGTTTATGGACGAGGAGAACATGATTAACGCTATCAAAGGCTTTGCTGAAATCAAGATAAATAACGTCAGTCTGCAGACCTTTATCAAGAGCACAACCAAGTTCGTGAAAGAAGTGTTGTTAAAAGAAGTTGAGTAACTGTTGACCGACCACTGAGGAAGCCATGCTGAGCATTGTGCAGTTGTGGAGCCAAGTGAGCGATCAGCCTCGAGAAAACACAACGTTCCAGCACTTTGGAGACGATGCACAAGAGAGATATAGGACGATAGTTGAAGATCATCTCTTTGCTACCTTTCTTATGCACGGGAACAACGTGGGCAAGTTTCCATTGCAAGGGTAAGTAGCCAGTTTGAAGAGACAAGTTGAAAAGAGAACACAGCGAGGGAGCAATTTCATCAGCACACTCCTTGAGTAACCTGGCAGGAATACCATTAGGACCATGAGCTTTGTTGGTGTCAAGCTTGTGGAGTATGGTGGCGACTTCCTCGCTGGTGAGAACAATTGTATCCAGTACTAGTCCAGTAGAAGAAGAGTCAGGACCTACATCAACATCAGGAAGAAACAGTTCATCAGAATTTGTGGAGGTGAATGAAGAGAAGAAATAATCATTGAATGCCTCCGATTTCTCTTTCGGGTTGCGGTAGTAATGTTCATCGAGTTTCACAATGTTCAGAATAGAGCCAGATCTTGTGCGGGATTTTAAATAGGACCAAAAACGCTTCGGGTTATCTTTAAGAGAAGTTTGTAGAGACTGGATGTAGAAACTGTGTTTCTTCCTGATGGTTGACTTAACCCCAATGGCGAAGATGACGAAACTTTTCCCAACATGAGCTGTCCTTACCACGAGATAAGGCCTTCCTTCTGGCTGTCTTCTTTTGGCGGAGTAGATGCATGACTTCACCATCAATCCACGGAGGACTACCACCACGGATTTTTCTTTTCGGAACGTGCCGATCGACCGCTGACGTAAACAGGTCATACCAACGTTGCCAAGCAAGGTCAATGCCACTGACGCCATCCACGGGATCATCAAAGGTTGTGTTCCGCAGTGTGTCCCTAAGAGCCAAGAAGTCAGCGTTCTTGTAGCTGTACACCATGCAGGATGTTTTTGCAAGAAGTTGTGGTTTCACAGTGAAGTCAAACACCAACAAGGAATGATCTGTACGGAACTGCGTCTCATTAGGAGGTAAAATATCAAGGTTTATGACATGTTCTGGGAAGTTAGTAATAATTAAATCCAGTATGTTTCCATCAGAAGAACCAGCACTTGATGGTCTTGTTGGACTAGCGACAACTTGTGTCAGAAAATAGTCATAGAGAGTTTCGCAAAATAGAGATTCATCACTCGTAGACGACGTGAAACAAAGCGACGACCAGTTGATAGTTGGAAAGTTAAAATCACCAAGAATTACGATCTTCTTGTTGGAATGTAGAATGTCCACTTTCTGGAGAAAGGATGAAAACCCACTGACGAAATTTAATGAACATTCCGGAGGTCTGTAAAATGTCGCAAAAATAACATTTGGCGCATCTGCCAGCTCAATCTCAACCACTATCATTTCAAGTTCAACTTCAAGATCCAAACGACGACACGATATGAGGCTATTTTTAACCATTAGAAGAACCCCACCGGCTCTTCGCCCGTCATGCCTATCATTACGGTAGCACGTGTACGAGAGATCTGCCGAAAGTTCACTGTCCCGAATGTGTGGACCAAGCCATGTTTCCGTTATCGCAAAAACATCAAAGTTTTTGGAGAGCACGAGTTGGTGAAAGCTGTCCAGTTTATTACACACAGATCTAACGTTTATAAGACCACATTTCATTGATGATTTCATTGAACGATTGCGTTTGATGTATGTCTGACCATATGGGACACCGGGTCCAGGATTAGTTTCCACATCACCTGACAGGTCATAACCTGTTCAAAAAAATATAACAGAATAAATTAGTTCATATATATCATGAGAAGTAGATTTTTCAGAAGCATGTTGAGTTGAGTTGCACAATGCATCAATGCAACCTTCTTTGGTATTTACTCAGATAATTTTACTTTTAAAGCGTGATGGGTTAATCTATTTAGTCACATTGCAGCTCATGATGCACCCTACTTATAGCATTTTACTCTGTTGAATGCCTGAGTATTTTACTATGTCTAATGCCAGACAATTTTACTTGTCAAGGGGAAGGCATTGGTAATTGGTTAAGTTGCCTGTCTGCATATGCTAATGTGTGTAGTTTATCCATTAAGTTGAAATGCACCCAGATGCTCCTTACTTTAGTATTTTACCCTGTCTAATGACTAATGCCAGAGTATCTCATTTCATTCTAACACTAGACAATTTTACTAATCAAGGATGAAGAGCTGGTGTCAGTGTTATATTTACCTTAATAAGCTCTCAGGTAAATGACCAGAAGGCTCCCCAAGTACACGCATGTAGAGGCCATCCAGCCCACTTAATAAGATATGAATAGTCTTAATATAATAAGATCAACAATAATAATCAGGGACTGGTATATTTAAGGATTAAAGCACTCTGTGAGTGCATTATCGGGTTTTACATGCACGAGTTCACAAACAAGGATGGAGTTCAAGTTCCTTGTTTGTGAACGAGTGGTACAAATCGACCAATCAAAACAACCAATCAACCAATCAGAATTCACTCACGTGGTACAAATCGACCAATAAGAACGTAAGCTTACAAAAAATGAATATTAATACTTATTATTTAATGAATTGAAATATATAACCTTCAGTACATACAGCAGGCCAAATTGTAAGTAGAAATTCTGAGATTGTATTATTTAAATTTGTATTTTGTATAGTTTATAGTTGTTCTGTATAGCCTATAGTTGTAGTGTACGAATTCAGGCTTTGTTAATAGTTTGTTTTGCTAGTTCGGGCTAGTTTGGTTTAATACTTACGTGTTTTTCTTTCTTTCTGCCAACTATTCTTTCCACCTCGTAAGTCTTTCCCTTCTTCTTTCGGGGCAAATTGTCACACAAAACAACAGAGCTAAAGTTGTCTAATTGCACGTAGTCAACCCGCGTAACCTGACGCTTGGTTGCCTCCATTTTCAAATTTATTGCGGTTAACTGCTGACGAAGAATTGTTGCAAATTTCTGGCCATGATATGTAAATTATCGCAAACGTAACCAATATAATGTTCAATAGTGTTCGACAAATAAAACAAAACTAAATTAAAGGGCATTTACATTTGAGTGCGGAGTCTGGCATGAGTAGAGACAGTTACAACTGGCTTCAGCACAAAAAATCCGCCATGTTTCTTGCTTCATTTTTTTAGCCAAAAACATTAGGCAAGTCCTCCAGGAATTAGAATATAGCTCAGCGGCTATAGTACATCAGTTTCAGTCTTTGAACTTGTGCGGCCAAATATTTCTCCTTGTTTGAATCATTGTTTTTAACCAGGAGTGACATTCTCAAAACCATCAGATTTTTGTGTCTTTCAATATTTTGAGAGCACAAGAATGGAGAAAATGGATTAATTTTACTGAGAATCTGTTTCTCTGCATCTACCCAATGTGGGTGTTGCATTTTCTGACTATATGTGTGAGTAAATATGCATTCTTTCCCATAAATTCAACTACGCATTTCAGATTTGCCTTTTGAGTTATTTTCCATATATTTCCACCTTGTGTTTTGAGTTTCTTGTTTTGTTCTTGGTTTTGAAACACTTTAACAATAGTTGTCCTTTTTTTTGGCCAGCTTTCCTAGCATAGGGCTCTTTTTAAGGTTTCTTTTATACATGCATTATGAGTCTTGTTTATAAATTTCATAATCATTAACTGAAATTTTACGATATGTTCAACTATGTACAGAAAACAAATGTAACCAAACAGTATAAACGGTTTTTGTTTTAGCAGTTTAGCATTTCACAGTTACTACAATTTTAAAAAAGTGCGGACATTATTATGTATCTGTCTCATTTTCGTTTTAGCAGTTTAGCATTTCACTGTTACTAAAATTTCAAAAAAGTGCGAATATTATTATGTAGGTGTCTCATTTCATCAAAACCAGTATGATTGCCGCTGTCACTTGGATATTGTTGTGGGCTGAATTAAGGACTGTAGCCAACTGGATAATTATATCGTTGGTAACCAGTTATGGTAGCAGACAACATCATATGTAACATATTAAGCTCATGCGCTCTCTTTTAATTCTACCCTCTTCAAGTTTTTGATATCTAAAACCCAAAATAGACATTGTGGATTAAATATCGTCAAAATACCAATCAAACATATTGAATTTGTAATAAAAAGACCTTTCGAATTCAGTTGTTGGTGCCTTTAAATTTTTCAAATACCACCTCTAAGCTTTTCTCCACATTGCTCTTTCTTTTCTTTCAGAATAAAATTGATGGCTTTTCCTGATTCAATGGTTTTTCCTGGTTTGATGTGTTTTCTTCATTTAGGGATGTCTCTTCCAGGCTTAAAATTTTTTCTTGGCTTTTGTTATTGCCTAAAACTGGATCAATCCCTTTTTATGGATGATCATCATTTCCATCATCATCTTCAAAATCTCCTTTAAAAGCAAATAAATAAAAACATAATACTCTCAGTTCAATTTGTAATAAACATACATGGAACTAAGCTCCTAACATGCAAGATTATCGATTCATAATTTCACATGGAGTGCAGATAAATAACATTTTAATTGAGGGCTTCATAAGTGAATGCTTTGTATGGTATATGGACTTCTCTTTTTTTTCCTTTCTATACCTCTGGGCGTAATTTCTTTACTTTATTGATTAATTCTTCCCTTTTCTTCAAACTTAGACTGTAAAATATGTAAAATAGCCTGTAAAGAAATATATATTTGGCATTATTTGTAAATATATAATTTTAATATGAGTACCGAGTTGTAAATCTAGATCAAATTTAGCAATGTTGGAAATTGTGCTCTTTTTACATTCCTATCCTTTTTACAGAATGTTAAAATTCCCCATAGTTCTTGAGATATCTTACTTTTTCTGAAGAGTATTGTATAATTTGATAATTTTTAAAGCATGTTTCCATGGTTACGGAAAATATTCAGCTCAAAAAAGCTCCCAAACCACATTAAAATTGTGAATATTCGATACGTTTTACCCTGGCGTGTTCAAGATATTGTCAGAAATGACCTGGGAACAACTGTATTGTCAGGGGGGTTGGAAGCCCAACAAAATTCATCACACTTCCTCACATTGTTATTGATATTTGTTTACCCCCAAAGCAGTTGTGTTTCTAGCGATATTTGTGTGTAATAGTCATTTTGTGTGTTAGAATCATTTTATTTTCTTATTAAGTAACGCAAATCAGTTGGATAAAGAGAAGAGTGGCTATAAGGCAAGCAAAGCTTGTCTGAGAAGAAGATCGTGAGAAGGAAGGAGGTCCATCCTATGCTAGTGGAGCATTTAACAAACAAGCTTTGCCAGGGCCGAAACCAGCCAAAAGACCGAAAAGAACATCTAAAACTGGTGTTCCTATAATGGTAATTAATAATACAAACATGTTTTTGTCCAACTTTACCTTCAATTTCACATAAGTCAATATTTCTGCATGTTTTAATCTTTAAAATGCTAAAACTCAGAGAATTTTTAGTGGATTGGACTGAAATTTTCCGGTTTGATTATTGATTTATGCTTAAATTATTGAATTTTTTGGAAATCTTTGGAAAAGAGTTACAAGGTTCCTTAAGTTGTTGTCATGACAACATTAAGTGTCCAATGAAAAAATGAGCCATTAAGGTGGCTCGATACACTTTTATTATAGGAAGTCCTGGGTTCTAGAGTAGTGCGATCGCGCGGGACATGCTACGTGTTTTTTGCGGGAACTTTGTCGCACGCGTGTTTTAATTGCCAATGGCTCGCGGGAAATTTAAAAAACAAAAATAAACAAAATGAAATCCTTCATACGGCTTTCCGTCCTCTTCCTGTCAGTTTTTATTCTCTTTGTAATATTAAATATAATCGAAGTTTTTTGTTGATACTTAATTCTACAAGAACGAAAGGTTTATCAGCTCTTCAGGAGCTTTTTAGTGAATCAGTACACCAATTTTCCTCAGTAAACAAGGTTGGCGAAAACAATCGCGATATAAAACAGGGAGGTTTTTCATTGTTGGGATTTCTAACAGTTCCTGTCTTAGCTTTGGCATTCACGAAGTTGAAAGCTAGAGAAAATGATGAGGGTGATATTTCAGAAAAAAGTTCAAACAAACGGAATAGAAGCGGCAAGTTTACAAGGAGAAATTTGGGGTCAACTTTGAAGCTAATGGATCGCGTACGATTGGCAAAAAGAAAGCTTGAGTTTTTGGACGAACCAACCGAAAATGGTAGCACTGCGCCCGAAGCATCTGTGACACGGAAGAAATGTGTAAGTAAAATAATTTTAATTTCCACTGATAAAAATATCTTGATTAAAAAAATGTAAAAAATACATTTGACTGTAAATCATTCAAAATAAATACTAAAGTATGTACTATACTTTTAAAATTACAGAAACAAAAGCTTGAAAATACTTGCAATACTCAATATGATTCTCGTATTTTTGACCTGCAACTTCTACAAAAAAGTCTTTCAAACTGCAGCCACTGCCTTAAAGGTTTGTTGTTGAAATCATTTTAAATTTGCTCAAATTACAGTCATAGCAATAGCTGAAAATACTGTATCAATTCACTGTTTGCATGTATCAAATGATTTGATCAGTTTTAATAACAACTTCCTTGGAAGTGAGCAGAAATCATCAAGCACATGAAGTTGCAAATAATTTGTACAATCTTTGTATAATTTGTACTACCTTATACAAAATTTTTTTAAAACTATTAAATAATTATAGTTATAGGACCATTGTCACTTAGCAACATTGTTAAGGAGAACACTTTTGGCCTTGCAAGTGTGTTTGATATCAAGTGTCATATCTGTGGTACCATCAACTATCTTGAAACTTCACAAACTCATCAATCAGGCAAACGTGGAAAACCATCGTATAATATAAATACCCAAGCAGCACTAGGTTGTCTTCATACTGGTGTAGGTAATACGCATTTGAACAATCTCCTTTCAACTTTGAACATCCCAACCATGAACAATTCCACATTCAAGGCAAGGGAACGAGAAGCAGGTAAAGCAGTTCAACATATCACCCAAGAAAGCTGTAATGTAAACATGGAAATTGAGAGGGATACTGCTATATCAGCTGGAGCAAAGCCTGATGATAATGGACTAGTTGGAATACCAGTATCTTATGATATGGGCTGGCAAAAGAGGGGAAAAGGGCACAACTTGCTTACAGGACAAGGCTTGGCTATAGGACTAGAGACTGGAAAGGTTCTAGCATATTCAACACGGTGCAAGTATTGCAGGATATGTAAGAATGCCTAAAAAAATGGTAAAAGTCCCCAGGAGCATGACTGCAGAAAGAACCATTCTGGTTCATCAAAGGCCATGGAATCTGATGTGGCTTGTGAACTTTGGAATGTTGCTCCAAAGCAAAAAGTAAAATTTAGTACTTATGTTGGTGATGATGACAGTACAACACTTAGCCATTTGCATCAGAATGTGCCATACAGAGTAGATAAATAGTCAGACATTGTCCATGCAAAGCGGTCATTGACAACAAAATTATATAATCTATCTAGCCGGTGTAAATTTTCAAGTTCATCTCCTTTAAGTCAGAAAGTAATTAACTATCTGGGGAAATGTTTTACATATTGTATAGCACAAGACCAGGATGTTGAAAGTTTACAAAATGGACTTAAATGTATAGTACCACATGCATTTGGGGAACATGAAAAATGTGATAAATCATGGTGCGGCTACAAAAAGGACTCATCAACATACTGACACAGTGGTCAAAAAACCTGTACCCTTTGCAAATTCGCAAAGAAATGAGGCCATCAATAGCATTGTGGGAAGCAAGAATCCAAAAATAAGGTTCTATGGTGGAAGTGACAGCAGCGACTTTCGGGTTGCTTGTGCTGTAGCACAGAAGAACATTGGCTATGGGTACATCAACAGCACAATAAGTCATCTTGGAATTGAGCCAGGACATTTCTGTACATCACATAACACAAGACTGGACAAAAAAAGAGAGAAAGATAATAAACGCAAGTCAAAAAAAACATGCAAAGTAAGGAGACACTTCCTCCAAAATGAACGGATTTCAAAAAATGCAAAACAAGAAAGTATAGAAGGTAAAACATATGAAACTGGTATTGGTCTCAATCTCTCATCAGAACTTACACCAGCTCCTGTAAACCAATCAAGCACTGATGTTAAAATCCCAAACATTACAAAAAAAACAGTGTGAAGAAAATGAAAAGCTAATTCCTCATTGCATTGAAAGGCCAGACATAACACACAAAAAATACAACCCAACAGAATCATATCAGTTTATACTTTTTGACTTAGAAACTTCTGGCACAGGCAGAAATGCAGAAATATGTCAACTATCAGCAATTGCTCAAACTGGTGCAACATACTCTTCATACATTATACCTAATGGAAATATTAGTTCTGATGCATCAAGAGTCAATAAGCTTACGGTTGAAACTATAAAAGGAACAAGATTTTTATGTAAAAACTCACTTCCTGTTAAAGCAGTGTCACTAAAGAATGCCTTACCTTCTTTCAACAAATTTATACAAGATTGTTGCATGAATTCCAGTAGTACCAAATCTGTACCAGTCCTCATTGGCCACAATGCAGCTGTCTTTGATGTTCCAATACTTCTATGTTGTACCGGAAAATCATACGACGAGCAGCTTGAACGGATGAATGTCCATTTTGGTGACAGTTTGCCACTGATTAAATCTTTAGTGCAATGCCAACATGCCCCATTGAAGTTATCCAACGGAGACTACTGCCGTGCAAACATAAGTAGCGTTTACCAGTGCCTGTTTAAGGAGAAATTCGACGCCCATGACGCATTAGAAGACGTTAAAGCTTTAAAAAAGATTCTGTTCAGTTCAGAACTAGCAATCGACGTCCAAACGATATTTAACGGCAGTCAGATAACAACAGCACAAGAAGCGAGAGTCGACTTGGATTATCTTGACAAAAGGCTCAAGATCTTTCAGTCGTTTGTAGGAAATCTGTACAATCCAAATGCTAAAAAAAGTCCCATAACACACAGTATGGCTCTCAAAATTGCTAGTTCCGGTTTATCTTACAAAGATCTTTGTTGTTTGTACCAAAAATTCGGCGATGCTGGCGTTGTCGGAATACTATCCAGCGTGCATTATTGTCAGCAACAGCCGAAGTGTTCGCGATCTCGTCACAAGAAACCAAGGGTAACAAACCGCAAAAGGATTCTCAAAAACATTTTAAGATATTTTCAAAAAAACGTTGGAGCAAAAGTAGCCGATCAATAACAAAAATTCGTCCAAAAATCAATATTCGACCAACGGTAAGAAATTCCTTCTGTTTCCTTTCGATTGCGTGTTTTCTTGTGTCGCGTGAAAATTGTGCCTGCGAACACATGTACACGCATGTCATTTCATTGATCTTGCAAAGGTCGCAAAACGTTGACCGCGGGGAATGTGGGCTTAAATATTGCGGAAACGAGTTCGGTAAGGTACCCTGAAAATTTGCATACAAATAGATATATGTACCCATAGTAAAATAGCGTAATTAAAAAAAAATCTAACATGAGCATTTTTTTAAAGTTACTTTTTAATTTCGGAAATTTGGCATGTTAGATTTTTTTCTAACTTTCACACAAGATTCCTTAGAGTATATACAAACAATAAACAAAATAAAAAATGGGGGTCACCGACCTCATTTTTGAGATAAACGCTCATATTTCCCAAATTTCCCGATGTTTGCGTGCGTATTGTTCCCATAGCAACGGGGCAAACTAGCATATTAATATATATATTTAATTAGGTCGATATTCAACTTTTGTTATGGAGGTGGTGTGGTTCTCTAATCGGCAGAAAAAACAAAATTTTACGTTATTCGTCTTTTGCATGAAAAGTGTATCGAGCCACCTTAATCCAATCACAAGTGTATGAGTAAAAACTGTGAAAAAAATGTCATACCTGCAATAACCTCAGAGTTTTATCATAATACATGTTGCTCTTATTTTAATCACCTGCCCTTTACAGCATCCCTAATCCCCCCCTGATACAATATAAAGTTTGTAAAATATGGTTTTTGTATTGTCTAAATCAACCCCAGTGTCTTCTTCAAATTGAGTGTATATACTAATTGTAATCGAAGCGCAAATTCAGTCAATTTCAGAGCCTCATTCAAATAAGGCCAGGTTACATAACCGGGCGATTAACTCAGGCGCCGAGGCGTGCAATTTTGAGCTTATTTTAAGGAGAGCTCCAAAGAACCTTGTGAAAGCATCGTTTTGTGGTTTTTTAAATATAAAACATTATGAAGCTTGAAATATAAATTATGGAATTTAATAGTTGTTGTGGAAAACACAAGAAAAATGACAACGATCGCCTGACTTCGATTATAAGTGACATAGCATCCATAACAAAAACAGGTCATAATCGTTGAAAACGAAATAGAGAAATAGAAATTCAGAGAAACGAAACTGGGGGTTGAAGTTTTCCAAACCAAAGGTCACTATCACAGTCAAGCTGGGCAAGAGGTAAAGTATATCACTGCTGCCAGAACTTGGTCTTAAATTGATGTATTATATCTTTTTTTGTGGTCAATAGACCTTTCCGATTATTACATCACAACTAACACTGTTTTTAACTTAGGACCACTTTAAATGGAATAGATTTCAAGTTGTTTCTCACAGGTTATGGAGAGAGAGAAGCAGAACATCCTTCAACACAATCATAAAAAAGAATTTTGGATTTTGCCATTAAAAAGGTTAACATACCTATCTGCTAATGTCTCCTATTACCCCATTAACTAGCAATGTGAATAAATGTGCCCTGATCAAGTATTTACTATAACCTGTCTAATGCCAGACGATTTTACTCATCAGTGGTAGAGTACTGCCAGCAAATGGGTTGAAGGTTGGTTTTAAAAGCAAATCCTGTGTATTGCATAAAAAATCTAAGTATCCACTCATGTGACTGTTAGCCTTATGCATGTGGCATAGCCTCTAAAATTATCATCAGAAATTATAGTATTACTGTACTGTATGTTAGGGACTAAAATGCTGATGCCCATGGTACATTATAAATTCCCAGACAATTGGTACCATATAATGTAAAATGTACAATTAAATACAGTATTTTATGCTTTTTACAATCTTACTAACTATTAAGGGTCACATGAGCTAACATGCATGCAAAAATTCACCATATTGATTAAGTGTTTAATTTTGGTTGTTGATAGCTTTACAATATTAATTTGAAATATTATTGTATTGCTAGAAAGAGCCTGTCCTCTTACTCATCCACTTTTCTGTCCAATTTGCCACCAGGCTACCACCAAGGACACAAATGGCTTAAGTGGTATATATTACATGTCAAGGTCTGTTACATGATTCTTTCCATTTTAAGTTGATGGACTTGCTGCATGTATATCATTCTTCTTCAATATTCACAGCTGTATTAATTGTAATGTTGTAATACTGCCTTTGCCTCAAATTGTTCCACAAATTGTGTTGTGAAAAACCTCTTGACTTTTACTGTACACTATTTCAATCTTCAAATTGTACTAGACAGTGATAGGTGTTAAACCAACTGGAGTTACAGAATTGACTGTTGGAAACTCCAAGTTTTGTCAAATCTAAAGTTGTTAATGCACTCTGTCTAGTCACCTTTATTGTATGTGGATTTTTTTCTTCTGTAGGGCGATATGATTTATATATATATGAATTAAATTCCTTAATTGTAGAATGTATTGAAAGACACGCACCTCTAAGACGAACCAAGATCACAAGACCCCCAGCACCATGGCTCAAAGAACCTACCATCAAGATCTACAGGAGCAAAGAAACATTCTCCAAGCCAGTGCTCGAAGAAGTAAGGATGCCCAAGCGTGGGAACTATTTCGTTCAGCTCGCAACCGCCTCAAAGCCTTAATTAAAACTACTAAAAAGAAATTCACGCAAAAAATGCTTTCATCTAAGAAACCAAAGGAAGTATGGAAAGTAATACATTGTATCTTGCATCCAGAGCCGCGTAGGATTACCATTCATCCTGACAAACTTAATTCTCATTTTACTTCAACGGCTGAACGTACAATTAGTACTAACGTCAATGATAACAACAGCTACGACAGTATAAGAAACATGTTTGATTCGCTTCCTCCAGATCACGATAATGGCTTCCATATAAATTCTGTCACACTGGGCAAAGTTGTAAATGAAATACGTTGTTTACGAAGAGACTGTTCCACAGGACCAGATCACATTCCAGCAAAAATGATCAAAATTGTGGCCCAATATTTGGGTTCTCCATTAACCGATATCATTAACACCTGTATCGCGAACCGAAGCTTTCCGTCTGCGTGGAAGATTGCGCATATTTGCATGACTTGCGGCCTATATCAATCTTGCCAGTACTGTCAAAAGTATATGAACACCTAATCTTTCGCCAGCTTTCCAAATTCATCGATGGTGGCAAATTGCTGAGTAGCACCATCTCTGCGTATCGAAAGGGCCAATCCACCACAACTGTCATGCAAGCCATACGAGATGATATCAGGAAAGCAATGAGTCGTGGAGAAATCATGATGATGATCTTCGCTGATTTCTTGAAAGCTTTCATTGAGATCCGGTTTCAAAAATCTCATCTCGAAAATGAGCAAACTGGGCTTATGCAAGGATTTCCTCACATGGACACTAAATTATGTCTCACAACGTAAACAGTATGTTCAGATTGATGGTATTAGATCAAATACAACAAATGTTAATTTCGGCGTACCACAAGGATCAATATTGGGGCCGGTTCTATTTAATATATATGTTGCTGATCTTCAAGAAATTATCGACGCCAAAAGCCATCAATACACCAACGACACAACAATCTATGAGCATGCCAAGGTCAAAGATATTCATAGATGCAGAGAAACCATATCTAATTCAATGAAAAAACTCAACGACTGGTAAAATAATAGTAGCCTTGCCTTAACCATAAGAAGACGAAAGCAATGCTTTTCTCAACTCAGCAAATGTCAAGAGTTCACCAATTGGAAAAATATGAACCTAGAATATTCATCAACGAACACAAACTAGAGCGCATAAAGTCATGCAAGTTGCTTGGTGTTCATTTCAGCGAACACCTAAAATGGGACAACCATATCCGTCACATAACATCCACCTGTTATGGCACCTTGCAAATATTAAGGAAACTTAAACATCTAGCTTCATATTACCTTAGAAAGCAGTTGCTGAAACGCTGGTATTATTCAATATGGATTATGCTGATGGCGTATTCTATCCACTTCCACAGTTTTTATCAAGGCGCTTACAGAAAGTTCAATTTGCAACTGCTAGTTTTGTCTTGGGTCGATATGTTAAAGATCAAAAGGATATCCTGGAAGTTGGATGGCTTCCAGTCAACAAAAGAAGAGAACTCAACATCTTGAAATCGAGTTTCAAAGCCATGTACTTCCCAGAGTGGCCAGAGTATTTAAAACTAGAACGACAAACTTGCGTTCGAGAACTGCGTTCAACTAATGCAGTTCAATTAGTTGTGCCAAAAGAAACTGGAACGTTTCAACATAGCGCTGCAAAACTTTTTAATTCCTTACCTGAGAACATCAGGAATTGTACTAACTACAAAGTATTTTTAAAATTACCTAAAGAACTTCTATTCGAAAGAGCATGCCAAAACTAGTGTTTGAATCTGAACATTAACTCTATTCAATTTAGTATTTTAATGTTATTGTACATAGTTATAGAATATAGTATTTAATTAGAATTTTAACAGGGAAGAGCCATATGAATGGAACTGTTGAATAAATCGTTCTTATTGTTGTTGTTGTTATTGTTGTTGTTAATATAGTATTTAATTAGTATTCTAACAGGGAAGAGCCATATGAATGGAACTGTTGAATAAATCGTTATTATTATCATTGTTGTTGTTGTTGTTGTTGTTTTGAAGGTGAAAACTGTCGGCATTCCGGGGGGTCACGGGGGGTGTCTAATCTGGGAAACATACTGCATTTCCGAGGTTCTGAATATTCTTACATCGAGGGGGTTGTGAAAAATGTGGACATTCAATAGCAATAAGGTAAAATAGCCAAATACATAGGAATGCGTGAAATTCTGACAAGTTTATTGTATAGCGATTTGCGCTCTATTATACTAAAATGTATAATCCACCTTTCCTAAGATCGCTCCGAAAATTTAATGACATTCATCATAGAATAGGAACGAATCCAAACAATATAAACTTTTTTAAATTGTATGATACAAGCATACAAATAGATAAAGTTTGTCGCCAATATTTTTAATAACATCAATCTCATTAATTACAAGCATATTATGTAATGTAACCCTAAACATAACTCAACATAACATTCAAAAATTTGATATTATAAGTTCATTTTGTCCAAGGAATCTTTGCCCTAAATGCTGTTTAGACTACTCTACTAGGACATTAATAATTTTGTTGTCTGTAATGTCATAAGTTACATTAATGTTCTTACTTTCCAACAAAACTTGAGTTAATGTATCTTTATTAAGATCATCATGCCATTCCAAGCCATTGGAATGGAATATTTTCTCCAAATGCTGATGGAAAACAACAACATTTAATTGCTCCTTTGTGGCTACATTTTGCACAAACAACCTTGCATACCATTGCTTGCTACTGCCCCTGAACCTTTGCTTCATATTGCAAGTTGCACATTTTAGTAAAGTGCCAACTGGTACAGCTTTTTTCCCACAAGCACTGCAAATGTGGTAAGTAGAAATACTTTTGACGCCAATGATTGTGATTTCGATCTCCTTTGTGTTGTCATTTCCATAACAGTGGGCTGTGGCTCAGCTAACTCTTCTTCAAAATCATCTGTCATCTTGAGGGAAAACCCTTTCTTTTGCTGTATTAACAAATAGCTCTTTTGTGTAATTATTGCGTTTCACTCCTGCACACAATTATTGCGTTTCGCCTGCACACAATCTACTCACTCCTCCCAAAAAGTTGCACTTATCGAACCTGTTGGGTCAACAAGGGTGGCTGTTGATTTTTTCAACACTTTATTTTCCATTTTAACAGTTTTAGGACCTGAAATATTATTGACAGTGGCTCTAAGTGTAACCAACTGCTATGGCACAGTTGTATGTAGTGATTCAACAGTTAGAACCTCACTATCAATTGAATCTTTTAATGTGAATGGTAAATTTTCATTGAGAAAACTTATGGAGCTTTTGTTCTTAATTACTATATTGCCAAACTTCTCATTGTAATCGAAATGTTGAAGTTTAATAGGGCTCTTTTTTTTGCATAGTTGAACATAAAGGTCTATTTTTGGGTGTCGAAAAACAGATTGCCTTAACAAGTGCATTTGTCCCAGTTTGAAGCTGGCAAGTTGTGTATTTGATCTTTCCTGAACTCATAACTGGTGTAACGCTATGAACGTAGCATAGAAGCTCCTCATCTAAAATGCCAAATTAAAAAAACTTTATCAATATTTCAATCAATATCCTTTTAAACCTGAAAACATTGGTCACCTTCTCAGAGACAAAGATTTTCTGGGAGTATAATCGCCATGTCTTTCAGATAATTTCGACCATTATATTTCGGTTGTAAAAATCAGTGGGGTAAGCAAATTCCTATGTTATGACTTCAAGGGGGCAAACCTACTTTGGGAAATATCAGCTGGGTTTGCTGGTGCTGCTTTTTTATTCTCCAAATCTACACAAAATGAAACCAATAAAAATTGTAAATACTAAGTATTGTGTATTAATTAATAACTCATAACTTGTATACTTCTGTTATATACATCAAAACGGACAAAATTCCTATAGATGTGTGTGGGGAGCGGGGGAGAATAAATCACCATGTAGTCACTTCCAAAAGAGAAACATTAAACCTACTTTGAAAACTATCCGCTGGGCCTTGGCCCTCCTCCAAGTCTTTAGGCATCACAACTGCAAAGAATGCAATCAATCATTAAAGCTTTTAAGTAACTATATTAAAATAGTGTACCACTATAATACACTAACATAAGTTAATAACAAATATTCAACCAACTTATTTATTTATTTTAATGGCAACATAAACTCAACGTTAAGAATTATTAGGAATCCTTTACCTGAAATGATATTTTAAAAATTTAAATCTACGGAATAAGTATCAGATGCCAAAGTTAAAAAAAAATCATGCCAAGTTTAAAAAAATTCACTAACATTTTCAAATATAAAGTGATCAAAATATTAGACTTTCTGTTTCAGTCAGGGCTTTCAGTAATTCAGTTCAGTGGTTGCTTGGGAAATGGAATATTTTCCACATGGTTTTTCAGTGTTGTAATTGGCTTATTTTTAGCCAATAATAGAACTGTCGCTCTGAAAAAAATTTCTCTAGGTTTTGGAAAATCAGCAAGCTTCCACAGGAAATAATTTCTAATGGAAACACAGAGACGAAATCAGACAATGTTCATTGTTCAATCGAGTTTACAATGCAAAATTCATCGGCTATATTGAAATTTAGTAAATTAAAATGTCTTTATCAGTTCGTGGTCATTTTACGCTGTTCGTGGCCGATTTACTGACGAGTCTCGAGGTACGCAATGTGCTTTCATGACCTTAACGGCGCTGCTAACAGCTTAAAGTATACCAATGACTGAGTGGAACTCGTCTACGATAGACCATGTACTTCTACAAGGAAACGAGATGTATCTGAATGCTTTAGATAATTGTCTTATACCATCTGAAGAGTATTTGTTAGTAGAACACTTACCAACAGTTGTCAATTTTTCCCCCATTGCCGGCGAAAAAATTAATTTGTGCAGCGTGGCACAGTCCATTGAGGCAGAAAATATAGATAATGAACTACCCATTGTGGTGGAGCCCATTGAGGCACCAATAGACATTGATCCACCCATTGTGGTGGAGCCCATTGAGGCACAAATAGACATTGATCCACCCATTGTGGTGGAGCCCGTTGAGGCACTAATAAACATTAATTCACCCATTGTGGTGGAGCCTGTTGAGGCACTAATAAACATTGATTCACCAATTGAGATGGAGCCTGTTGAGCAACCAATAAACATCAATTTACCAATAGTGGTGGGCCTGCTGAGGCTCTAAAAGAGAATGATCTACCCATTGCGGTAGAGCCAAATGAGAGCCAAATTTGGATAATAAATTATGGAAATTACTGTCAAGGTTTGGGGTTATTAATCAATGTGAAACTGAACCTCCATATGATACTATTTATGCAGCCTTGCTGAATACTTTTACGAATACTAACTATGTTATTTTAGTATTAGAAGGTTATATGATGGCCCTAATAAAGCATTCAGATTCACTCTATCTATTTGATTCACATGCCAGAAACACAAATGGCTTTCCTGATCCTAATGGGACAGCTGTTGTCATGAAATTTGAAAACATTGAACATTTACAGCAACATGTATCTTCTTTGTCAAGGGAATTAAAAACAAACTTATTTGAAACTGTCCCTGTTCAAATCCACATGAGCCAATGTACAAAAACTAGGCGTCAAAAGGATAGAGAATATCGCAGACAAAGATGACTAGAGGAATCACATAGTCATGGTAAACAAAGCTTACTGGAAAAAGCTAGAGAGTGCAAGAAGAGAAAGCAAATGCTAGAAACTGATAGTGAGAGACTAAATAGACTAGAGAAAGCAAAAATATATATAAAAGAACATAGAAGAAATAATGCTTCTAATAATAATAAAGAAATGCCACAGTTTGCAGAAACAAGTCAACAGGAGTATTTACAAAACTTTGACTTAATAAGACATGGCAGTATTGAAAATCAACTTGGGCAAACACTAACATTAAAAAATTTTATAAGTCTATTCAGTTCTCAATTGTAAAATGTACAATTTGTCATGAGGCATGGCCACTGAAATCTAAACCAAAGACACCTAATTATGTCTGTTCAAGATACTCAAGAGATATAAGATCTCCAAAAAAGTTTTCACATGAAAACTTAATGATTCCTTCTTGTGTTCTCTCTGAATTACAAAATTTAACTCAGATTAAGCAAATGTTAATTGCTTGTGCATTGCATATCATGAGAGTGTATATCAAACCTGGTGGTCAACGAGGTTATTCAGGACATTGTATTAACTTACCACCAAATGTTACAGAGCTAGCAAAATCTTTGCCAAGATACCCAAAAGACTTGGCCGTTATTATTGTTAAAGTTAAAGGCAGAGACAACACATTTAAAGATGTCACAGTACAAAAGCAAAAAGTATACGATGCTTTACTTTGGCTTATCCATAATAATCTGCATTACTCTGAGTTAACAATTAATGAAGATGCATTAAATTCATTGCCTGAGAATGGAATACCATTAGACCTAATGACTATTGAGACTGATGATAGTATAGTCTCAGAGGTTAATGTTTCTCCTGACTCAGGGCCACCTACTGATAACCCATCAGAGGATATTGTTTATAATGACTCTACTGAAATGAGTAGTTTTTTACCTATTGGTGAGCAACAGCAACAGGAAATTAAAGCTGTGAGAAATCAGCTTTCTGAAAATGAGCCAATTGAATGGCCCTCGGTTGAAAATGAACCACTTAATGAGTATCAGTTTTCACATTTGGCAACCATGGCTTTCCCAACATTATTTCCTGATGGAAAAGGTGATCCTACCAATGAAGGACTCTTCAGAGATGTTCCTCTTCAGGAACGAATAAAGCATCTTTTGAAATTTGCTGAAATTATTAATGGTAAATGGGTACATCGTTTTGCTAATCATCCCCGATTTTCATATTGGGCTTTTAACACGATTCAAAGAAAACGAATTTTACAGCAAAGTGGAATATTTTTAAAACAAAACCCAGGTGAGGCACATTTAACCATTGAGGAACTGCGTGAAATGGCTAACAGTAACAATGCAAATATGTTTATGTCCAAAGTGTCTAGATATGCTGGCAATATTGCTGGCACAAATGCTTATTGGAATAAAGTGAGAGAAGAACTTAAAGCTATTATAACTAATGTTGAGGCACCAACCTTATTTTTCACTTTTTCCTCCGCCGATATGCATTGGCCTGAATTGCATACTTTATTTAAAGCTGATACTGATTTTGAAACTGGTAATTCTACCAGTGACATGAGATGGCAAAATGTCATTAACAATCCCCATATTGTAGATTGGTTTTTCATCCAAAGACTTCTAGCTTTGTAAACACTGGCTTTATGATACACTTGATGCAAAGTGGCACTGGTTTAGATATGAATGCCAAGGAAGAGGTAGTATCCATTGTCATGGCACTGCTAAATTAACTAATGATCCAGGATTGTGTAAACTTACTCAAATAGCTTTGAAATGTTTCTTAGCTCAAAAATTCAAAGATGAAAATGATTGTTCTGATACAACACAATTAGATCAAGATATTGATGCCGGCCAGAAGGCTGCTGACACAGTGTGCCAGTATGTTGATTGGCTGTTATCAACTGTTAATCCTAATCCACCAGATGAGGATATGTGGATAAGACCTGAAACTCATCCATGTCAGAAGGACCCCAAGGATATTCCTAAACATGAAAAACAATCAGATTATGTGGATCTGTTAAACATGGTACAACGACACACTTGTTGCAGTACAAGCTACTGTCTTAGAAAAAAGTCAAATGAAACAGAATTAAAATGTAGATTTCATTTTCTTGTTGATCATTGTCCAAAGACAAAACTAGAGTTTGAGAAAATCCACACTTCAGATAATAATGAACAATATAGAGCTAAAGTTGTGACTAAACGAAATGACTCTAGGTTAAATAACCATCAACAACTCCAACTTCAAGGATGGAGAGCAAATTGTGATATTCAAGTTGTCATTGATCACTATGCTTGTGTTGAATATCTCACAAAATATGCTGCTAAAGGTGAACCAAGGTCACCTTTATTGAAACAAGCATTTAACTCTATTTTGCAAAATGTTGACAGTAACACTGACCCTCACAGAGCTATTAAAAAGGTAGTTATGAGATCTCTTGGTGAACGAGATTATGCTGCTCAGGAGACAATGCATCATTTGTTGTCTTTAACACTTCATAGCTCATCATATAGAGTTACACCAGTCAGTTTAAATGGTTCACGTAGAGTGCGTAACACTGCAAGTATAGAAGAAGGTTAGTCATGCACTGATTACTCACTTCTTGATGTGACCGCTAATCATGAGCAATATGACAGTTCACAAAATATCATGAATATGAATTTCGTTCAATTTGCCACAACATATAAAGTGGTTCACAATGAACTGACAAAATTACCAGATAATGTTACACCGAGAATATTCCCAACTTATTCTCCTAATCCCAAAGGTCCAAATTTTGGACTATATTGCAAGTATCAACTTTTAAGGTACAAACCATGGAGAATAACCCAAAACAATGCATGGGCCGACCAAGAAGCAACTGACGAGATTCTAATCAATTCTTGGCAAGAATTCTTGCAAACACCTTATGGACAAAACAATGTCCCAGACTGGTTTGACAAATTACAAGCTGTCATCCAAAGTCAAGAACCAGAAGATGAACCTTGTGAAGAAACAGAGGTAACTCGTGAAGAGTGGATGATATTATCAGATCTTCACACTCCTTTTAATAACTCTGAACAAACACCAGAGTCAACATATGACTGGCATCTTGATAGAAGCAATTATTCCGAACAACAAATCCATGAAATGCCAACATGGATAAAAACAAACAAAGAGGAATACACTATTGATGAGCAATATGATGTTGTTGATGTAAATAGTTTTAGTGAAATGCAAAAACTTGCATTTGATATTGTTAAGTCTCATTTTCATGGTACATCATCTGAAAAAGAGCCATTGTGTCTAATTATAAATGGTGTTGCAGGGACAGGTAAGAGTTACCTTATTAATGCTATCAAAAATTTTCTGCAAAGTAAATGTGCTATTACTGCTACTACAGGCAAAGCAGCTTATAACATTAAAGACGTAACTGTGCATTCCCTGTTAAAGTTACCTATAGGTCAAAGGTAATAAAGACTTAACAGGACAAAGCTTGTGTAGATTACAGGAAAGTGTTAACAACATTGAATATATCATTATCGATGAATACTCTATGCTTGGCCAAGTTACTTTTGGTTGGATAGATAAGCGTTGTAAACAAGCAACTGCTTATAATGACAAAGTATTTGGTGGAGTATCATTGATTTTAACTGGTGATCCAGGTCAATTGCCACCATTCGCAGATAAGCCTCTCTATCATGCTAAACCATCCAATGCTGTTGGCGAACAAGGTTATCAAGCATATCATATCTTTGACAAAGTTGTAAAGCTTACTGTAAATCAACGTGTGCAAGGTATAACATCTGAACAAATACAGTTCAGGGATTTGTTGTTACCACTTCGCAAAGGTGAGTCAACAGTCGATGACTGGAAGTTACTTTTGACACGTCAACCATCAAATGTCACAAATTTATATGACTTTGAAGATGCTACTAGACTCTTCTATAGTAAGGAACAAGTTGCAAATTACAATAATGAACAACTAACAAAACTTGAGCATCCAATTGCTCATAATAATGCCCGCCATTCCTCTGCATTTGCCAAAAAGATGTCCTCAGATGATTTATCTGGGTTAGAACCTGTTGTATTTCTAGCAAAAGGTGCTAGGGTTATATTAACCATGAATTTGTGGTCAAGTATTGGCCTCTGTAATGGAGCCACTGTTGATATTGTCTATCACAATAACCATCAACCTCCTGACTTGCCTATTGCGGTCATTATTGATTTTGAAAACTACAGAGGTCCTGTTTTTAATGTGAACAAACCATCTTGTGTTCCAATATATCCAATCACTGTCTCATCACAGTCAGAAACTGGTTTTCATGAGCGGCAACAGTTGCCCCTAAGACTTGCATGGGCTCTAACAATACGCAAGAGCCAAGGACTAACTCTTCCAAAAGCCTGAATAGATATTGGGAAATCAGAAAGAACTGCTGGAGTTTCATATGTTGCCATAAGCAGAGTAAGGTCTCTTTCATCTTGCGTCATTGAACCCATGACATATGAACGATTAACAAGCTTGAAAGCATCAGCTAATTTACAGTACAGGCTTGAGGAAGAAGACCGCCTAGATCTTTTAGCATAGACTACCAACAGCAGTGCGTTTTAAATTGACTAACCATATAGGTTTGAAATCAGACATTGGACTCTGTCATAGATCCCATCACCCTTTATTCTGTATGTTAACTGTATTCTGCATTTTAATTTTTTTATTGTCACATACTGTATGTGTATGGTGAAAGTGTGATCATCATCATGTTACATAGTAAGTTACTGGGATTTTTGTTTCTGTACTTTACTCCCCCTTTATAACACTCATTACAATGGGCTATTGCAATGTATTCTAAAAATTATGTTCTTTTCTTTTTGTATATTCTGCATAAAATTCGTGTTCCATAAAAGCAGCACTTTCCTTGCGATAGTAACTCCTAGTATTAGTAGTTTTAGTGACATGCAGAGAATTGCCTATAATATTATTAAAACACATTCAGAACAATCATTCCCTAAATATCCATTATTGCTAATTATTATTGGAATGCTGGTGCAGGCAAAAGTTACCTCATCCATGCCATACAAAATTTGCTTCAATTTTGCTGTGCTGTAACAGCTACTACAGTAAAAGCCTAATGTAACATTGGTGGTACCACATTACACTTGCTTTTAAAACTTCCTGTAGGTCCAAGAGGTAACAAAGAGTTAAGTGGGTTAGCCCTTGTTAGATTGCAAGAAACTGTCAAGAATATGGACTATATCCTTATTGATGAATTAATACTCAATGCTGGGCCAAAAGATGTTTGGTTGGGTTGATAAACGCTGTAGACAGGCAACTGGTGCTACTTAAGAACTATTTGGTGCTAAGTCCATTATATTATTTGGTGACCCTGGTCAGCTACCGCCATTGGCTGATAAGCCATTATACTACACTGCACCATCGGGTGCTATTGCAGAGCAAGGTCACTCAGCCTTCTTTATGCTCTCCAATGTTGTAAAACTAACAGTAAACCAAAGAGTTCAAGGTACAGAACCTGAGCAAGATAGGTTTAGAGAATTACTAAGGCGATTACGCACAGGAGGCGCAAATGAAGAAGACTGGCAATTGCTGTTGTCTCAGCAACCTTCTAATATTCCTGATCTTTCTGAATTTCAACATGCAACCCGATTGTATTTCCCTAATGAATAGGTTGCAAACTATAATTACGAGCAGCTACCTTTCACAACCTATTGCAACCATCAAAGCTCTTAGCTCTAGTGAACTAGCTCAAGAGGCAACATCGGATGACATGTCAGGTCTTGAGCCTACCATATTCCTCGCTAAATCAGCACAGGTAATACTGCTGGTCTTTGTAATGGTGCAACAGGGATTCTTAGGGAATTCATTTATGCAAATAATCACCAACCTTCTGACCTGCCAATTACTGTAATTATAGAATTTGATGATTACAAAGGTTCATCGATTAGTAATAATAGCAATTTTTATTGGGTGCCTATATGCCCTGTGACAATAAAATCTTCATCTTTAGATGGTGTCCATGAAAAGCGACAACTCCCCCTTAAATTTGCATGGCCAACGACAATACACAAAAGTCAAGGGTTAACTCTAGAGAAAGCCTGGATCAATTTAGGCAGAACTGAAAAAACTCCAGGAATCTTGTATGTGTAGAGATTAGTAGAGTGAAATAACTTTCTTCAGCCATTATAGAACCAATGACCTATGATAGATTAACATCTCTGAAAAAATCTTTAAACTTTAAAATTTATGCTTCAAGAAAAACAACGTCTTGATCAACCTCGTACCCAGTGTCTTCTGTGTTCACGGGGCGTGGAACTACGCGACGAAGACCCTGGTCGGGGCTGATGACCGTCACCCCCCGAATTTGGGGGTAAAGGTACAATTTTACCATGGGTCGGGAGGTAAAGAAACATGTTTGTCCCTTTAGAAAATTTCCAAATATTTTATGTTTTGTTTTCAATAAAAGGCTATTTATATTGCGCCAAAATATGGAGTAAAAAGTCGGAAGAGTTTACAGGAAAGCATCATATTATGTATTATGTACTATGTATCGAGTCTTATATTGCATACCATGCGTTGAATAAAGCTCGAATTTCAAAGAGCACACTCGAAACCGCTCAGTTCAATCGAGTCGATGGCTAGCAAAGACACGCTGAAAAATTTTACAAGAAACAAACCGATTCGACTGGTAGTATTTCTCGCTGTAGACTGTGTAACTCTGTTACTAACCCGAAACACAGCAGGAATTTGTTTCGTTCTCAAAATCAGGCGGTTCTACACAATGCCGAGTGTATTTATGGTGGTAAATTGCCACAAAACGATAGCCTTCCTCACCTAATTTGCGCGCCTTGTGATTGGAAACTAACCAACGGGATAAAGTTTAAGACCGTTATCGAGGAAACTCAGCGCGTGTTACAAGAATCTATCCGAGCAAAACGTTGTGTTGATGTGTTGCCTTCGGTCAATAAACCGCCCGCAACAGTTCATTTAGTTGGAACTCCGCTACGTCGCAGCATCCACTTCAACACCAGCCAAGGTGAATCAGAGTCGAGTCTCACTTCATCGCCACCACCTTTAACTGTAAGTTTACTGCCATGAAATACTGATATGACTGAGAGTGAGGTCTGTACGGTGAAATATCAAACCGAGGTCGTGCCGTATTGACCGAGCGATAGCGAGGTCAATACGGCACGACCGAGGTTTGATATTTTACCGTACAGACCGAACAATCTAAGTCAGTAAGTTATTTATTATATGACTTAATTTGGGAAAACCATAAACACGAATAATAATTCATTTCCATTACATCCGGTTGCGCGACATGTTGCGTGACTGAATTCAAAATAAATGTACGCAGGGCATAACTTTCGTTTTGAATATTTCAATTACAAAATCAAATTCAAACAACAATGAAAGAAAACATTAACAAATCAAGGCCTTAACTGGCTATAAATAGCCTTGTTTATAGGAAATACTATCAAACTCAAAGTTTTTTAGTGAAAATTTAAATTTTAACGGTGGTTCAATCAAAGTATCAAAATTGCTCTTCTTCATCGCTTTCAATCACAATCTTTCGTCGCTTTTTATTCTCGTTGATTATCTTTACTGGACCGTTGAATATTTGAAATTGACATCCTGAGATTCTGCTTATTGTTGCTCCCGAGAAAGCTGCTCTGCTGTCTGAATCTTGGCGGTACAAATGGGTTGCTTCAAAAGACTGTACTTGACCAAAGTGGGTTTCAAACTCGGACGTATTGGCTGTGTCAAGCGAGGTGTCAAGCGAAGTGTCAAGGGCGGCTTCTTGTGAATTTTCAAGAGAATTCGATGCTCTTCGTGACTCGCTGTGTGATGATGATGATGCTGGTATACTTCTGCTGAGTGTACTGGACATCTGATGCTGATGTTTTTCGCTTGCCGATTTGTATGACTGTAAGCTTTGTAGATTTTTGTGGCCACTAAGCTGAGCCACAAAGATTTCCGGAGTATTGGCATCCAACAGCCTCGAGATACTGGTTTTTCTGACAGAGTGGTTGGTAATTTTCCCTCCAGTTCGCTGTAGACTAGCATTTTCCGCTGCTTTGCTGAGAAACTTGCCAATTTCGTTCTTTCCTAAAGGCGCTTTGTTGTACCAAATGTTGTTGTTTTTGAAGCGAGCCCCATGTCTAATGGCAAGGAAAAATGGTGTGTTTGCTGTATTCATTTCGATAGGACGATGGCTCTTAAAGACTTTATAGCATTCAATGGAGCATCTTTCTGATCCGGTGGCGAAAATCTTTGGTTGGAAGGATCGTTGGTGACCATTTTCCTGACCTTGACGGGTTTTTGTGCCACGTTCACATAGCCATACGAGAACTTCGCGACCGTCAATACTTGTCTGGAGTTGAACATCCCCCCAACGCAGTTTACAGCTTTCGTCCCTTGCCCTAAAGCCAAAGTGAAGAGCCAAAAACCACCACATGGTTCTTTGGAGGACTTCTGGTCCAGATAGACCAAAGTATCGGTTAAAAACATTTATGTCACTTGCTGTTTTTTTAACCGTGTTTCGGCTTTTCTGTTCTTTTATGAAACTGTCAATTTCTTCCTGACTGTTTTGCTGCACATTCTTGTCGTTGCACGCTCCAACGTCGTGAAATGGATCAAAATTGCCTCCCTGCTTTTCATTTTCATCTTCTGGGTAATAAAATTCACCTTCAGAATGCTCGTCGTCGCTCATTTTACCAACTTGTCTGACTTTTTTTTTGAAAGTCGATTAAATTTTAGAACGAATTGCTGTTGTTTTTCCCGAGGGCAATAAAAATTGAGCGTATTGCCCATGGGCAATATGGGAAAATCCCGCCTCGTCACCAGCCAATCAAATTGCAGGATTTACAAAAACAAACACTAGTCATATAATAATAGTCAATATTAGTATTTATTGTTGAATATTTAGCGCTGTAATATTTAAAAAGTATTAATATTCATGATGACTTAGGATGCCACGCCACATGCGCGTGGCCACATGTTACGATATTGTTATACTCATGTTTGCCTGTTCCTCCTTTCCTCTATAATATATATCCTGTATTTATAATACTGTGTGTATATAAACTAATTAAAACAACACGCAGAACGTTCCAGCTTTTAAACGTCTTGCCTATTCGAAACTTGTTTATATTGCTTTTATTATTAAATACACACAGTATAATACACACAGTATAATACACACAGTATACAGGTTATGACCTTGCAACCTGCATCTGCATGTCAAAGCCTAGATCACAGGCCTAAATACTCATTTAATAGTAAATTTGAAAAGCTGGGAAAAAATCTCATATTTCATGATCAATATTATTATTATATTAAAGAGTGATGATCAAATCTTAGCTGTGGCACACAAAGAACTGATTCATGTTGCCAGAAGGAGTCAGCCATCTGTCCTTAGACAAAGAGGCTTTGATGGAATGTCTGCAGACACCTGGATGTCAGAGGTGCTAGGAGAGTTGTCAACAAGATGTCCAACTGTGAACAACATCCTATGTACTCTGTTGGAAAGCTCCCTATATCCTGCAAAGAAGAATCCTGCTATCTGCCTAATTTATGGATTATTAACTTCCTTCGGTGCCATGAATCAAGCAGAGTTCAACGCATTAACTCAGTTTTGCTAATAAAAGGCCAGGCATCTGTAAATGTGAGTTGTTTTACTTATTTACCATTTCCTACAAATTGCAACCAACTATTTTGTTTTACTGCCTGATGCTTGCAGCTAGGCTATAGCATAGAACCTTTGCTACGTATTAAGTACACTAATGTGCTTTAGTGACTAACATGTCATATGTGGTAATTTTAAATTGTATTACTCTCCTTGACATGACTTTGTATTTGCAATGCAATGAAACATTGGAAGATGTTACTCCCACAATTGGAACCACATCCAGGCTAGACCAACCTGCTTCTCATGTCCCACCAGTTTATTCTAGCAACAATCCATTGCATGGGCTGAAAATCCCATCTTTTGATGATCAACTCACACGGGTTCGATTTGCTGGGGCAAAAGTCTTAGAGCTGGGTGCCATTCCGCAAGGCAGAGGTTGGACCATTTATACCCTTTCTGCATTGTCGACTGGCATACAAAGAGAAGTTTTTTGAAGGTACAGTATGGTTACTAATTTAAATTAGAGGGGCAAGGGACTGGAGGGAGGGGTATTCAATAGGGTAAA